>NC_082674.1:42448541-42752083 GCF_025265405.1 Mesoplodon densirostris
ACTAGAGAAAGCCTGCTCACAGCAACAAAGACCCAATGCAGGCAAAAATAAATACATAAATAAATAAATTTTTTAAAAGATAAAATCTTTAAAAAACATTATCTTGAAATGTAATTCTTAAATTATTGAGAAAAATCTATGAATTTTAAAGATCTATTGGATCTAAGGTATTACTGGGAATTAGATGAACATTCTGTATTTAAACATACATGACATTGCATACATAGATATATTTACTCATAAACGTATGCATGTAAACTTATTTCATATTGGAACAGCTATGAAGGTGTGCCAGTCACCATATGTCATGCAGTGTCCCTTTCTACAACATACTATTCAGCTGCAAGAAGTACAGTTAGCTGACAACCCCCAACAATGAGCATTTTCAGGATCTGCTGAGGCCATGCTCTCCTGGGCAGCCCCTAGCCAATGACTAAGCATTCATAGGGTGGCGGGCTATTGGGGCCTGGCCATTTCTACCTACCTAGGAACTCCTCTAATGAGCCATCTTTGCTCCAGAGCACTCCACAGAGTTGGCTGAGAATCAGATCTGTATTGTGTTTACAGGCCCCTACCACTCATCCTGTTCCTTTCCTAATTTATCTTTCACAGTTGTTACTCCTCAACAGCTTTTTGTAGCCCTAACTACATCCGAGCATCTGTCCCCTGGAGGACTCAAGTGACACACATATGCTTATAGATGTACGTGTAAATATCTATTAATTTAGAGTAGATTAATGCATTATTGAAACTCTTTCATGTATTGACAGTTTGACCAATGCCAAAAAGACAAACATTTTGCTAAATCTGTTCTACTTGAATACTAAAAGGGGCTTTCTCATAATAAAACATTTGACATTTGTGTAAAATTTTTTTGAGACCCTCAGTATAGAAGGCAACCTCACTAGAACATTTTTTAATAGGGTTTGATACAGGATTTGGTTTAGTTGTCTCATCTAAATTGTTTACTTATTAAAAGACCAGAAGATACTTCTTAGAAGCTTTTCTTAAATCTGAGATGACCCCATGTCATATAAATAAAATGTTAGTGTAGGACAAATCTTTACCATGTGATTTTTATTTTTATTGAATTGATAGCATCATTCTTGAGTATGTAGGAAAGCATTATAATTATAGTAACATAAATGTAAGTCCGAGTATACATTCACAAAAGTAGAATGATTTTTGGTAAACAAAAGTACTTTAATTTGTTAATGAGGATTTCCATGGTACTTTATACATCCTTGGGGATTTTCCAACACTTAATTTATTAAAATCTTGACTCATTCTCAGAGTTTGACAAATGAAATTGGGGAGATTGTCAGTAATCGTTCTTTACTTTCAGCAGAATTAAAGTCAATTGGAAGAACAGTTCAAGATTTCACCCTGATTATTCATGTGGAACTTCCTATTTTCCACGTGTTTTTCACAGAAGCAGAAACATTTAATTAATATTTTCTGTACACACAGAAATGGTTGGAATACCATGGGCAACATTTTACTGTATATAGTTTATAGTCTCTAAGGCTCGTTGAACATGAAAAATATCTACCATCACTGTCCATAAAGAGTAATGTAAAAATAACTGCTAATATAATGGTGGACTCCCTATGTGGTTATATTAACATATAGCAATTACCTCGGCACTAAAGTATTACCAAAAAGGATATTTTCTCCTATTCAATCAACTAGAAGAGGATATCATTTGAGAAAGGCTGTTTTAAATTTTTAAGTTAATTGAAATAAAATTTGGCAGTGGAAGTTTTGTTTAAAGGGATAAATTATATGCCAATATGGCTCAAAATAGCAATCTGATACTTTTCTGACTAGGAGACAAAAGTTTCTTGGCCTTCCCCCAAGATTATATTCTTCCTAGAAATATGAAATGATACTATTATTCCTTCATGTTACTCCTATCCCCACACGTACATCAAATGTAATCCCTACTGCTTTTAAAGAAAATAACATGAAAAGCCCGTAAATAAATATTTTGACTTTGAATAGGGTTCCCACTACAAATGAACTACCACAAGAGTAAATAACAAATGATTCATTCACTTTTCCCTTCACCAAGTTTAATGGAAGCTTCTCTTAAATGATCTTCTCCTCGCAGATCATTTAAGAGAAATTTATGATGCTGAAAGAAGGCACACCTTATCTGAGCCTAAATGACCACAAACAATGAGCCATTTTATGGGTGTTAAGCAAGGAATTCAATAAAAAGGTGATTTAAAAGGGCAGAATGATAATATTTTCTATTTAATCTTTTCTCTAACTGATTGCTAAGTGCTTCAACAATACTGAATTTTTTTCATTCTGGGGAAATGGCTCTAAATCATCATTTCATTGTAGGCAACATGCTTCATTTATCTAGTTTCTCTTCCCTAAAATAACGATGTTGTATTAGAGGCAATCTACTTGACAATGTTCTGGGTCAGACACCAAAATGAATAAGTCAGAGTGGATTAAGACAAAAGACTGCTTTGATAGGAAGTTTCATCTAAAGCCATTCAAATTCAAAACCCATGTGAAATGCATTTGGTCCACAACTCTCCAAAGTCCCAAAGTTAGGACTTTTGGACCAAGTTATTGCAAAAGTCCTCCAGGTCCTTCTAGTTCTAAGAAGCAATCCAGGAAATCACTGTATTATGAACTAATAAGATATAAAGGAGATAAAAGACTATAGAGGGTATTAGAGTGAGAAGCTATTTCTTATTCTTCACTGACTCCTCTTATAGAGCTGGATATCAATGTTTATATTCTTTCACCTTGTCCCTAAGTCATCCCACTATTGCTTAATGCCATTTCTTCTGAGAAGAAAAATTAGTTGGTAGGAGAAGAAGACCAAAAATATCCCAGCTCATATCGTAAACACTTTTATTGGGAACTTATTATGTGTAAGGCACTTATTATGGACCAAATGTTTGCATCCTCTCAAAATTCATATATGTGAATGCTAATCCCCAATGTATTAGGAGGTGGGGCCTCCGGGAGGTGATTAGATCGTGAGGTGGAATCCTCATGAATGGCATTAGTGGCCTTATAAGAAGAGACAAGAGAGTTTGCTCTCTCTCTGCAGTGAAGAAACAATGAGAAGATTACCACCTGCAAACCAGAAAGTGGATCCTCACCAGACATCAAATCTGTCAGCATCTTGATCTTGGACTATCTCAACTCCAGAAATGTGAGAGACGGATGTTTGTTTGTTAAGTCACCCAGTCTATGGTAATCGTTATAGCAGCCTGAACTAAGACAACATTATTCAGATATTTGGGATAAATCAGGTAACAACACCAGCAAAGATACCTGTTCTTGTGGGGATTATATTCTGCAGAGACAGGCAACACTTATTAAACTTAATAAAATGAGTAATTCATGTATATGTGAGAAAATAGGAGGTGCTATGGAGAAAATAAAGGGAAAACTTAAGGGTAGAAGGGACTGGGAGGGCAGGAGGTGAGGGGTAGAGGGGTGCAATATTTAAAAGAAAGGTTCAGAGTAGACCTCAGCGAGGTAAAATCTGAGCAAAGACTCGAAAGATGTGAGTGAGTCAAGCAAGTGTACTGAGGTTGGTGAAAGGGGTGCTAAAGTCAAGACCTTGGGATGACAGCATGGGTCATGTGCCTGAGGAACAGCACAGAGGCCACTGTGCAGGACAGAGAGAGCAGGAGTCCTGAGAATTCACTTGGAAACAAATAACATGTGCTCTGTAGCTACAGTATGGGCGTTCAGTTTAAATTAGAAAGAAATGAGGAGAAATTGCTGTGTTTTGAGCAGAGGAGGAAGATGGAACAACTTTTCTTTTTTCTGATTGAAATGGGGTACCATGGTTAAGAGCAGTGTCTTCGGAGTCCAGCATCTCTACGGCTTATCAGCTTGTGTACTCAATGTCAAGTTCCTTAATCCCTGTTTCATCTACTAAAGCAGCATACAAGTGTGAACACCACATAGGATTGGTTATAAAGATAAAAGAGACAATGCATCCAAACAACTTTGTATTGTAACAAGCATGTTGTAACTGCTGAGTTAATTATCTCGTACTTTGCTACTTCCAACACAAACATTTTCTCCAAAAATAAATATCACTAATACCAGGATCATTCTAAAACTCCTTTCCAACATCTATTTTCACATAGATGAATCAACCAAACAATCTCAACTATGTACAAAGGATTGTTCTAGGTACTTAGAGAATATACAGAATTTAAAATGCAGCCATTAATATTAATAAAAATATGATTTAGGTAAAGAAATAAAACATACATATAAAATGAGGTTTGTTACTACTCAGCAATAAAAAGTAGTAAACTTGATATGATAAACACATGAATGAATCAAATTCATTATGCAGAGTAAAAGAAACCTCACACAAAGAGCACATACTATGTGATTCCATTTATGTAAAATGAATATTAATCTATAGTGACAAAAAGTAGATACGTGGTTTCCTGGGTCCAGGGGGATACAGAGGAATGGACTATACAAAGGAGCACAAATAATTTTTTGGAAGTAATGGAAATGCTCTGTATCTTGATGATAATATGGTTTTATAAGTGTACAACTGTCAAAATTCATCAAATTGTATACTTTAAATGGGTGCCATTTATTATATATAAATTGTTCCTTCATAACACTGATGCAAGCAAAAACAAAAACAACTGTAATAACAAAGGATCACAATGGGTTGGATAAGCAGGCAAGAGTATACCTTTTACCAGCTTCTGACTAGAAAATTACTGGACATGTTTAGTTTAGATTTGAAAGATCACACAATAATTTCCAAATATTACTTGACTTGCCTTAGGTATAGAAATCTTGTTGAGTTTGAAGAAAAAGTCCTCCTGTTAAGTTGGTTAGTTTTGGTCTTATCCAGTCAAATGTTTCAGTAACTTTATGTCAGTCTTTCTATTTCTCATTGGAAGATCCTTTCACATTAAACTTATTCTCTTTTATTTTTCTATGCTATATATGAGCTCATTTCCTCTTGGGACACTGGCCCTTACAGAGACTTAGAGCACTTTCTTACTGCTTTCAATGTAACTCACGAAGATTTTAATTAGTTTCATTTTTAAATACAGGTAATTATGGCTTCTATCTGGAACATTTTTCAAATGATGTATGAGAGAAGAGGGGGAGTGCCTCATCTCTCTAATTCTGAAAAGGGAATACTTTTCAAAAGCTTTTTTTAGGTGATCCTATACTATATTTGGTTTCCAAGAACTATAATACATTTTTATGAAATGGCAAATAAAACAGATGCGTATGTCCCTAGAGTGTGAGGAAATAAATGGTAAAGGACATTGTGTTCTTCCTGTGATTAATTTTGGTACAATGTTCTATGAAATTATCAATAAATCATTTAAAAACTGTGATTCCCACTTATTTAAAAGGGTTAATTTACTTATAAAATTAATTGCTTATTATAAAGAACACATTTATAAGTTATTCTCCAGAAACTAACGCTTTGAAAGTATATTTAAATATGTTTAAATAAATATAAAATGCATTTTATATTGATGGAGGATATTAATAGCAAAATATAGTTTAAAGAGTAAATTGTTTACTTTTCTTATGCCTACAAGACAAAACAAAAAAACAGATCTCTATGAAAGCTTTCAGTTCAGCATATTAAATGTGTAAGGAGTCATACTGGATTTCAAATATGGTATCCATTTTGGAAAGCAAATTTCGGATTCTTGTAGACAGACTGAAAGTTATTTCTTAATATAGATGACTCAAAGAAACACCTGTCAGGGAGTTAAGAATTCTGAATGCAGACACACCTGAAAAAAAAGGTGATGATGTATTTTCTGTGGAGCATTTGCCAAAGGACTATTCAGCAGAGACATAAATAATTAAAATTAAACTACAGTCACCAAAACAAATGAACCATATTCTGAAGCAGTCGGTTGACTTTTAATCCTGATTTTTCACATACTTCTAAGCCCACAAAATTCAAGCATCTGCAGCAAATCTCCACATCAATAATCTGAATTAGTAGGATTCCACCGTAATTTCAGAAGTGCTCATCACTGGAATCTCTGATGCAGTACAATTGAAAATTCTTCTTAGATAAAACTGATCCCAGCAACAACATTAAATGCTTTTACAGTGGTAAACAAAGTAAGGTGGGAGGGGTCTTAAAAGGTGTGCCTTTGTATCAATACTATACTGTGTTTACTTAAATCCCAAGGCTCTCCTCTGCCTCATTTCAAGGCCTTATTTACTCCTTTCCCTGCCAGTATTAGATGTGGGTCCTGCTTCCCCGGAGTTTATATTTCTGTGTAAGGTTAGCCCTGTAAAATAAAAATATTACCAAAGAAGAAAAAAAACAAAAACAAAAATACAAAAAAAACCTTTAAAAAAGAAAAAGGTAGAAATTATACCAAAGTCCTCTTTGAAGATATGCTGAGCTTGTTTTTTCTAATATTTTGCAGGATGTATTAAAGAAATCTGTAGAAAGGCTGAGGAAAAAAGGTGACAGGAGACCACACAAATCACTTCTGTGTTCTTGTTTACAGCATTTTTGCTTGACATAACTCCATGTAGGTGATGTTATAGAAGCTTTGATATCTGGCAAATTAAGTCAAATATATGAACTGCAGTTTAAGAAGCATAAATGTCAGCTTTCTAAAGCCTTCCACATCAAAGCAATCAGCAAGGGTTTTAAACACACACTATAGCAGTGTATTAGGTGTCATGCGAGATACAGAAGATGTACTCTCATATTAGGCACACAGAGGTATTTTAAAAACATATAATGACTGAAAGGATGAGACATGAAAGCTACCCGTAGGGAATTTTTTTGTGCAAATAAAGTGCCTAATCATAACTTGATCAGAGAATCAGGAAATCTAGAGTAAAATGCATGTTGTAAAGGGAATACTAGGCAATACAAATTAAAAAAATAACATGTCTCCATGGTCAATGACAAGGAACTCAACCTTTCTGAACTTCCATTTCCCCTTGAATGACAGGGGTCAGCCTAAGGGACTAGTGTTCACAAGAATAAGTTGGATTTGCAAATGCGTGATGGATCTCAATTCTCTAAATCCTCAACCCTCACTACACCTCATTCCAACCCATCACCCTCCAACTCTCCAATGGAAGAGAAAATATCTGGGAACTCATCCTTTAAGGACAGTAGTTGTAAAAGCCTACTTGTGTACTTGGGATCAGCTTCCAGTTGAGGATATCAGATCTAAAATAGTTTTACTTGTTTTATAATAAACTGTATTTGTCACTATCAATTAATCAAACCCTAGGCTTAGGGAAACACATATTTAGAAAAGAGATGGCATTTCAGGTGGGAAGGAGGGTATAAGAGAACAAAATTGGAAATGAGCATGGTTTACTCAGGACACAGTGAAGAAACCTACTTGCTAGGAGTAAGGATTACACATAAAATTACTGGATAAATAAGGCTCTTACAAATTACTATAATAATGTGGGGGAATTCATATAACAGGTGATAGGGAACAACTGTACATTTCTGAGCAAGGGCATCCATGACACCATATAAGCTAGAGAGGGGGAGCCATAAGAAGAGAAACCAGCTACAGCAGCTGAGAGGAATAAAATAGTGTAAGAATGATGTGATGATGGATTAGGAAGGATCTCTGGAGGTAGAAAGGAAAGAGACATTTTTCCTAAGAAACAAAAGGATTGAACACATATTGAATCCCCTCCCCTTCAGGTCTCTTCTCAAATGTCATACAAATGAGGGTCTTCTCTGACAGACTTCCATAAAAATTACAGTTCTGTTTCTCATCTGTGTACTCCCATGTCCCACTCACTGTTTTATTTTTCTCCATAAAATGTGTCACCATATGACACATTATATATTTTATTTATTTCTTTAATGCTTTTTCCCACCATTAAAATGTAACTACCATGACCTTATTCTGCTTATTTTCCAGTTTTCCTGAGCCCATAGGAGGGGGTTTCATAAATTTTGAGTTGAGTGTCTTGAATGAATTAATATGCAATAAAGAAAACAAAGATGAAGGAACTAATTATGATTTTCCATGTTCCTTACCTGGGGTTCTAGTAGAAAATTAACATGCATGAAACTATTTCACTAAGTAACTCTGAATAAATTTTATGTTCTTAAATGGAAAGTTCAACAACTGTTCAGTGGAACACTATAAAGAAAATGCAATTTGGACAACTAGGTAACCCAAAACAGATCACACAACAAACCAAAGAAATTTCCCATAGTCCCCATATCCTCTAGTAAATGAGAATTATGGCAATACTATTGCTAATTTATATTCATCAAACTGTCTTCTTTCAGGATTTCAAACTGTTCACATAAGGTTTTCATCTGTCACTGCAATATGCATTGCAAACAGAAGACACTAAGGGATTAAACGACCTCTCATATGCTGTCACTCCCAGATCCATGAATAGAGCATTCCTTACTTCAATACTAACCCAGAACTTAGTTGGAAAATGTTGTGGTTCTCAAAAAGCAGGTTAGAGCCATTAGATTCAGGAAATAAGTATAAGAATATGCTCTTTTTTTCCCGTGGAAGAGCATAACCTCAATTGACCACTGAGATGGAAGACTTTATTAGATCATGACAAATCTTAAATATCATTAATTCATTCATCAGTATCTAGAAACGTTCTTCAACCAGATGGGCAAGACAAAGAAAAAGAGTTTATTCTTAGCAATATTCATACCAAAACATTTAACCATTTTGCTTACAAGAACCACTGAAGTAAAAATAGACACACACACACACACACACACAAGGATGCTGAATCATATTTTGAGTTTAGAACGGAATAAGAACAAAAACAAGGGTTTCTCAGGAAGAAAATGGAGTGGGACATTAATGTTTAAGTACTAGATCCACACACATATTATAAAAGAAAGATTTTCATGACTCCAAATCAGAACTCATTTTAGCTCACCTTGGAAAATAGTGCCAGCAAAACAATTCGGTATCAGTTAATTTTGTTTTCTAATAAATTTGTGGAACAGCACTGGGTTTATTGAGAAATAGTACATCTTCTGATCTCCTGAGACACAGGATAATTCAGGAGTGCTGGCCATGTATTCCTCCACCCTCAAAACCCATGAATAGTGTAGCTTGGCCTTAGGCTGGAAACTTCAGGTCACTATCCATTTCTGACTTAGCCATCACCCTATAATTTAGGAAAGTTACCATCTCAGTTATGTTTTCTCATCTGCCGAAGGGAATCAAATATTGTTGCCCCTTGAACTCAGAGAGGTATATAAGATAACAGATAAGGAAGTGTTTTTAAAGTTGAAAATTAATGTACTGATTCAATGTATTAATCTATAACTTCACCTCAATCAGAACTACTGGTATTATTTGAAGAGGATAAGGAAGGACAGTAAAATTGGAGAAGTGTCTTTACAAATCATAAACAAGTATTTATGAATAAAAGATGGGGCTGCTGAGAAAAATAGAAACTTATAATAATATTATTTATATACTAAGTATATATTCCCACCCAATAAAATATATTATTTTACAGGAACAAGATAAATAAGAATAAAGCTATTTTTATTTAGACAGGGCTGTAACTTAAAAAAAAAACATAAACTAAAACAAATATGATATTGAAATGAGTTTGGGGACCCTTCTTTCTCTTTCTTTTCCTCGCTTCTCTAGGGATTCACCACCTAGATGATTCCAACCTAAATTTTAACTATCTCTGACTTTAGCACTGTTGACCAAATGACAACTATTTAACCTAAACCATATAGAGGTTGAATTCAATCTAACTATAAAAAGACATTAAACTGGTTCAAACAAAGCTTTGAGTGATAACTGTTTCCATGGGGTTGATTGTCTTGGAGGCAGCTGCATTTTTTTAAAGATAGAAGTATTTTGTGTTTTTATTTGTGGTGACATTTAATATACTACTATGTCATAGTATCTGCTAATATACTCTATGGATGTTTTAAATAATTATTCTGTGGATTATAACACAAAATAAAACTTGGTTCACAAATAGCAACAGAAACAAATAGAAATTGAGAAAAATATATGAAAACATGTTTAATTGCTTGTAAAAATTAATGTCTCAAGTTTTCTTCTATCTCCTCTCAGTGGAAAGTCTCACATTTAATTGTGAAAACTTAAAAATCTTTCCTCTCAATGTGGCCTTAGGATAAGGGAGCTATGCTGGCAAAGGCCAGAGATGCTCACCACGGGGCTAAATGATTGCTCCATGGTACTTTTATGGTAAAATTGAATTTGTATGATCTATTCTTTTGAAGCAAGAGGACTTGGAGTGTTTTAATGTCATCCACAAACTCAAAAGGAAAAGATCTGAAATGCTGTCCATAGCCCTGAGATTAATAACCTCTAGTAGTAGTTTTCAAACGTTTTAAAATAAGAGACTCTTTCTTTATACAAAATCCTGAAGAAAGCTCAATATTAAAACAGATAAAAGGCTTTGGTACCCTACTGGATTCAGGGCAGAGGCTTTGATGTCCTCCCCTCTCTGTGCTCTTAACCCACAGAACCCTTAGACTTCATAATGCATCACCTGAAATCCATTGGCCTTATATAATTCTGTGAAATTCAGAACTGAAGAATACAGTTTGTTTCATAATAGCAATCTGACTCAAAAAAGGAAACAAATCAGGGTGCCCAGGCCAAAGTACTCAGAATAAAATAAAGCCAGTGACTTTCAGCCTAGGCTTTCCTGTAGCCCCACTCTCTTTATACTAGGTCTTGACATTTAGGAAACGCTACCTTGAAGTCCCTAAGTATTCAACAGTCTACACCTGAATTTTCCAAATGGACCAAACTTCAGATTTGGCAACATAAGAGGTTAAAATGGCTATCTCCTAAGTAAGAATAAGTCAGTGTGGAAACTTTTGATGCGAAGTAGGACACACTGAAGTGACGTGTTGATGCGAGGAAAAGAGCATCCTTTATGTTCTAGAACCAACTCTTCCATTTATTTGTTGAACAGCCTTGGGCAAAACAAACATTTCTTTGTCTCACAATTTCTTCAACCATAAAATAATAGGTCTGCACTAAACGATCTGACCTTTTTTTTTTTTATAGAGCTACTAATCCATATTTTATCTTGATACATATGTTTTTGCTGGGTGAGTTGAAATAAACCATCACCTCCAAGTTAAAGATTTTCATATTCCCTTTTAATTAAAATGGCCCCTGAGGGACATACTCATATTTTCATTCATCTGTTGAATGTGTCTTCCTGGATAGCTTTTTTGAACTTTATCTAAGATATAATTTATTCTCCCACAGACTCTTTCAAAAGCATGACCCTTCTGGGTATTCATATTCATCTCTTACAGTCATTTTCAGTTATTTCCTTTCACCTCTCACAACCAATTCAGCTCTTCCAATGTCTTCATTCACTTATTTATTGAGAATCTACGTTACATCTTGCCCCGTATTAAACACTATAGAAAGAACAAGACCCAGACTATGCCCTGAGGAGTTTTGAATCTAGTTTTTCATATCTGAACCCTCCTTCCTTTTCTCAATTATAATCATAATCGTTCAGGAATCGTTACCTGAACCATTTTTACAAATGCCTAACTCATTTACCTTCCTCTAATGATCCCATCCTTCTTCAACACTATAATTTGCAGTCCACTCTGCCATTAAGATGTCTTTCTAAAGTAGGGCTCTGATAATTGGCATCCCCCCCAAACACACACACACACATTCTTTGGCAATATATTGACTGCTAAGTAAACTTCTAAATGTAAGGTCATAAACCAGATATCTAAGGCACCAGGTAAGAAATATCAATGTGTAAATCTGCTTAGTGCACACAACAGGGAGTTACAGAGACTCTAAAAATAACTGTAGCTTTGGACCAGAATGCTACCAGTTCCTTGATTCTAAATCTCCCATCTAGCCATATCTGCATTTTAATCACATCACGTCATGCTTGGCATGATGCTGTTTCAATGTTTTTGATCATGTTATTCTTTCTTCCAAGTGCTCCGTTCCCTAGTAAGTCTATCCTCATTCCTCACCTCTTCCAGTTCAACTACTATATCTTCCAGGAACTTTCTTTTGTTCTTCTAGTAAGAATGAATCTCTTATTCTCCTGTGTGGTCACTACATTTTATTTCTTACATAGTTATAAGCATGAACTATATATTTATGTTCCACAAAAAGCTTTGCACAGAACCTTACACACAGAGTGCACTGAATAAGTGTATGTATTTATTGAAGTGGAAGAGCAAGTGAATTAAACACTTAAACATTTACCACTACTAAATACAAATAACTATCCCAATACTGTTTCATAATTTAGACAGAGTATATTAAATTATTAAATGTATGAGCAAGGCATTTGACAAATATTTTAAGATATATTTTGAAATATGTGGAGAAATATGATGTGGCTAATACTACAGAGTCAAAGTTGTCCGAATGTTATTATACAGTAAATTCAGATTGACCTAACAGTGGCTATTAAAGTGTGGTTCCTTGCAGCATTCTGATGACTCTCTTCTCTTTTACAATTTTATCCATTTTTAAAAAAATCACCAAGTGGATGTAAATCATATTTGTAGATGGCACAAGGACAGAGTTACAGGTCAATATTCAAAATAGATGACTGGCTGTATTCATGAACTAAAGTGGAAACCAGGGTATTTTTCCTTCCATTTCTTCTCCACCCCCACTTTCTCTTCATTAATCCATGCTGTACTGATGAATGACACCACCATCCACCTAGAGACTTAGGACGGAAGCCTGAGAGTCAGTCATGACCTCAGTCTCACCCTGACTCGCATATCTCATCAGTCAAGTCCTGCTGAACCCAAGTCCTTAGGATGTAGCAAATCTATTCACTCTTCTCCATCTCTCATGCTAAGACAAAACCATAAGGCCTCAATGTCTTCCTTGACTAAATCATAGCTGCTTTGCCATTTTCTTATCTTTTTCTTTGCATTCCTCAAATCTGTTCTCTTGCCAGAGGAATCTTTCTAAAAAGCCAATTTTATCTTGTTCCTTGAGGCTTTTCCTCATCTTGACCCTTATCTGTTTCTCCAGTTGTATCTTTCATGTTCCCTTTTGCATTCATGTTCAATTGTTTCCAAGTTTTAGAATCAGTACTTCTCTACCATACCTCCATGACTCAACTTACACTTTTCTTTTGCTTTAATGTCTCTAAACCCTGAAGATGTCCACATCCTAATCCCCAGAATTTGTGACTACATTAGGATACCTGGCAAATGCAGCTAAGGTTGCAGATATAATGAAGTTTGCTAATCAGCTGACCTTGGAACAGGAAGAATATCTTGGATTACCCAGGTGGGCCCAGTGTAATCATCAACTCCTTTTAAGTGGAAAAGAGAAACAGAAGAGAGTCTGAGGGAAACGTGACCACAAAAGAATGGTCAGAGACATGCAAGGTTGCTGGCTTTGAAGATAGAGGAAAGGGGTCACAACTGTAGCTTTTTTCCAGCTTCAAAAAGTTAGAAAAAGGAAGGAAGTGACTGTCTCGTAGACTCTTTAGAAAGAACACAGCCTTGCTGACACATTGGGTTTAGCCTAGTGAAGCCCATGTTGGACTTCTTATGCATACAAGTATAAAATAATAAATTTGTGTTAAGATGTTAAATTTATGGAACTCGTTATGGCATCACAGAAAACATATACACTGCCTAACCATGTCAATCTAGTGAAGAGCCAATCATTCTATGAGATCCGACTAATGAGGAATATTGGTCCTTGTAAATAATTTCCATCATTAAGATTTTAATTACTGATGAAACTTACATGTAAAAATTTTTTACCTATCACTGAGCTATAAATCTCTCCAGGACAGATACCTTCCTTCATACCATGCCTTGTTTATTTTTGTATTTCTAGCATCTTGCATAGGACACTGAGTGGATATTTATTTTTAATGATATTTATTTTTAATGATTAAAGGTGGAATTGAATACAATTATATTTCATGCTTTGAAGTAGGCTCAATAGTAGAGAATGGGAAAGCTGACCTATGAGCATGTAAAAAAACTTAGAGGTTTCAACTGACTGAATGTTCAGTATGAGGCAACAAAATGATAAGTGACCAAAAATAACCACACACACACACACACACACACACACACATCTGACTATAGGTATCATTGTTTCCAGACCCAAACAATGCTTCCATTTTACTCTACCCTGCTCAGACATGTGAGGAACTACGATTAACTTTGGAATTGACTTTAAGAAATCTTCTGACAATTAGAGGAGTGTATCCAGACCAGGAGGAGAGAGCCAGGAAGGATTTGGGAAGAATTTCAACACTGTGAAGAATGGTTTTAGAAACTGAAGATATAAAATTTAGAAAAGAAAAATTGGGATTTGGTTATGAGGATGAGGGATATATTTATAGAATTTTTTTTTTTTTAGTGTGGATGAGGAATTAGAATCTGTTTAAGTCCAGATCAACTGAAAGCACAGCACACTGGAGAAACTCAATAAATATCTTAGGAAGCAACAACAACATGCAGATGGCTAACTGGCAATAACTTCAGTAGGCAGATTTTGATTCAAATAAAGGAAAAGCCCTAATAATTAAAACTCTCCTTAAAAAGACTGTTATTTGTGAGGTAGCAAGCACACCCTCCTTTTGAACATGTAAACAGAGTTTGGATCATCGCCCATCACAGAAATAGCAGAAGGGTTTGCTGAATAGACATTTGGACTAGGAGACTTCCAAAGTTCTAGTCAAATTTATGATTCTATTATTTGTTAAGTCCTTTTCCATTCTGAAGCAATTACTGTGATTCTCATTTTAGTGAATTTCACAATTATCTTGGTTTAAGACACATTACCACATACTTCCTGACTCCTAGTAAATTATTATTAACTTAAATGTTATCTCTAGATCCCAAGTGTCAACAGACTTACCAAGTCACCTAAATAATATCCCCTGCTCCCACTAAACTTCCTTTACTCTCTCAGTCTCTCATAACTTTCACATAATTTCTAACTCTCCAAAACACACCCAGGAAGGGAATTTGAGGACAGGAAGAAATTATGATTTTTTTTTCATTGTATAATCTCTTTTAATGAAGAAAAGCAATTAAGCAAAACAAGTTAAAAGCAAGCTGAGCTTTTTCTTACTGAGCCATCTAGAACAAAAGACTTATCTGATTTATGCTAAAACTAGCTCATTTTAAACAGAATCTTAATACCCTAATCAAGTAAATTTTAAAAATAAATTAAAGGAAAACATTTTGTCTTTGTTATTCAGAGGCAAAAAAGATGACAATTATTTCCTGCTTAGCATTCTCAGGCTCACTTCAGACATGCCTTTTTTTTTTTTTTTTTTTTTTTTTTGAATGAACAGCAATACAAATCACTATGAAACAAAATGCCAGGGATGTACCACAAAAAATTTTCCCATTTCTTCTACTCTCCTCTCTTCCCTTACTTTTCTCAACATCTGTGAATCGTATTTAAACTTGTACTTTAAATATACAAAGGATAAATGTTTTTGACCTTTTTAAAAAAAATCTTCATGTCATTTGTGATTTTAAAAGTTACCTTTGGTTTTCTTTGAAAATTAATTTTATTTGAATCATCCATCTGCAATACACACCCAATACTCTACTACATGTCCACTATGGATCGCTCACTATGCTCTAGAAATATATTATACACTTTACTGATAATTATACATGTAATTCTCAGAACTAAAAGAGGTGAATTTTATTATTTTCATTTTACAGATGAGGAAAATGAGGTTCAGAGACATCAAAAGACTTTCCCAAGCTACACAGCTAATAGGTAGTAACTCTAGGGTCTAAATGTAGGTCTACTCAACTCCAATCTCCAAGATTTTTGGCTATCTGCTTTGCAACAAGGTTTACTGAGTATCTTCCATGTTACCAAGCTCTATCCTCAATACAAAACTGAAAATAACAAAACCTCTGCCTTCAAGGATCTCACATTCTAATAGTAATGATTGACAAATTAATGAATGCAATTCAACAGGAGAATTTCATAAGAGAGATAAATGTTAGGTGTAATGATGGTCCTAAAGACAGAATAAATCCACTTTGCCAAGTTTGGGATAAGAGGGATAATGTATACAATGATTGAATGTATGCTGCTTGTGTGCTAGTCCTTGGACAAAAAATAAGGTTCTTTCCTTGAGTGGATTCTGCTTCTTCCTTGTCTCCAGGTACCAGCCATGTCAATGTACCTAGGTCTCACTAAGGTTCACTCAAAGCTGGACAATCCCATCTGATATTGTTCATTCACATTAAAAAGTACTTGTCTAGTGGTCTAGTGTCCCATTTCATCAGATCCTTTTTTTTTAATGTAATTTTTTAACATCTTTATTGGACTATAATTGCTCTACAATGGTGTGTTAGTTTCTGTTGTATAACAAAGTGAATCAGCTATACATATACATGTATCCCCATATCCCCTCCTGCTTGCGTATCCCTCTCACCCTCCGTATCCCACCCCTCTAGGTGGTCACAAAGCACCAAGCTGATCTCCCTGTGCTATGTGGCTGCTTCCCACTAGCTATCTATTTTACATTTGGTAGTATATGTAAGTTCATGCCACTGAACAGATAAATTAGTTAAAACTATGTAGCACTTTCAAATACTGTACGGTTTTTTTTTGTTTGTTTTACTTTTTAACAAGACAGAGCTACTGACAGATTTATCTTTGCCAAGGAAATAATTTTTGGTGTCTCCTCAAATCACATGGAATATGTAACCATGGATGTATAGAGCTTTCCTAGCTCCTGAAGCTGCCCTCTCAGGCTGCTGTCATTACTCTTCCACATCTTTTCTGCCTAGGGAAGTAATGTCTTGCTGTCACACACAATCATCTCCCTTTGCCCCCATCCCCCAGGAGGCTTTCTCACCTTCAACACTCCTCTCCCGGCTTTTGCTTGTACTCACACCATTCCTTAATCACTTCTTTTTATAGATATTTTTAAAATCCAATAGTTTATCTCCCTGTAATTTCTATGTCTGGGTCTGTGAATTCTGAAATGTCTCATAAAAATATTACCTCTTTTTTTTTTAATAGACTCCAGAGACCAAATTTCCACCCCCTAAAGTTTGACCTTTGTAGAAATGACATATTCCTGCTTTATTTAATGCCTCTTTTGCCACAATCTGCAGTAAAAAGAAAAAAAAATCATTATAATCAATTTTTCCATTGTATAGAAATACATTTGTGGCATATTTTTTTATGTGAACTCAGCACTTGTTGTTCAGCTTTCCCATTGTCTGGATATCTTTATCAAGGGCCATTATGGACAATGATCCTAAAATATGTTACAAAGTATCCATGGGTGGGCATCCCATCAAAAGTTTAAATGTTGCCACCTATTCAATTTGAGGGTTTTTTTTTTCTTTTTTTAAAGCACAAATCTGAACTCTACACAATGAAAGTTTTAATGACATGTATCACAAGGTTGCAAAGAGCCCAGTGACATCTTTATCTGTGTGAAAACCAACAGTTTAGTTTCAAGGATAAAGGACAGGCCTCACTGAATAACCATATCTCCTTTCCCAGTCCTTTCATAATGGACCAAGGCTTAACTTCTCTTAAAGCAAGATAATAATTACTTTTATTAGTAAGGAAAATCTTTCAACACAGAAGCAATATGAATTGAATTGACAAACTGTACAGTGGCCCTGCAAGGAAAACAAACAAGCAAACACCCTTCATCACCATGAAGATCAAATCGTCAATTCTTAAAGGACAAAAGCCAATTAGCTGAGTTGGTAACACTCTGCACAAAATGGCTGTGCTTTAGAAGCTTCTTGGGGAGTTGAGGGGGCTTTTTAAGGTACTTGATTACAATCCACCATAGACCTACTGAAAAAAAATTATCTGTTAGGTTCCTTGAAAATGTATGTATTTTTAAAATATGCCCCAGGTGATTGGTGGGGGGAGGAAGATGGAGGAGGGCTGGGCAGCCAACCTGAGAACCCCTGGGTCAGAACAATGGTAATGAGGTCAAGGCTTGTAATGGTGTTTCAGAGACTGTTCAGATGTTCTAACAGGGAAGTCAGCTACTTCACCAGCCTTGCTACAACGGTAGTCCTTCTTTATATAGGACATTCTTCTAATTAGGGAATGACAGGTTTGAAGTAGTTAAAGAAAAAAGAAACAGTGATTTAACTTAACAGGTCATGACATTACTCCTTACAAATAATGAGAGGGCAAATGCTCAACCAAATTGTTCTCACATCCATTAGTCCAAGCTTTGGCCTTCTTTGGACCAATCAGCTTCTCTCTTTCCATCGCACTGAATGACTCCTAATTTCATGCAGTCCTCTCACAAAGAATGCCACTGGTCATAGCAAGTACAGGTGGGTCAGTGCAAATCCAACCACACTGCCAGGGAAGTAATTCAAATTGTATGCCCTATGGACTGCCAGTCAGATAATGCATTCTTTTATTTAAACAAATAATCACTGGAAAGACAGTTACAACAAGGCATCATGTAATTCTTTTAAGTCAGCATAGCATTAAAAATATCTGTTCACTAAGTTTAGCATAAGATTTGTGGCATATTTTGCCACCAGCAATCTGCAAAAAACTTATGGTTAGCTTGTGAATGAGGATTTCCCTGTGAATTGAAATCACAGTTGGCCAATTTAGGGATTTCCATCCCTCTGGCAGCACTTTAGTCCAATCTAAATTTGATTGTTTCCCTGAATGGAGTAATTTAATTTTCTCCAAGTGTCTACTGACTTTATAATGCCAAGTCCAGAAATGGAAAACTGGGTCAGTTGACCAGGTAATTCAGGCCAAAAAAATAAAATATTGTTTAGAAATTTCATATAACACATGAGTCATTTTAATTTCCTGAATTATCCATTGTCTCAGTAGTCTAATTTTCTGGTCTGTGTCTGGGCCATGTAACAAAAAAATGTTTAAGGTGAAAGAAAATACTATCCTTACTTCATAGCTCTGGTAACATCCCTGTACTTTTTTTACTTGGTTGAAAGGAAACACTAATAATTACTGGAGATTACTTCAGCTGCTACAATTCTGAATGAGCTGTCATGTGGTCACAGGCACATGGCAATTCACAGGCAAACAAGACAAGCAGAAAAGAGAAAGCTGCATTTAGTGGAATACATATTTTATATAAGTAGATATAACTTGAATGTGTAAAGATGTGTTCTATAAAGTGGTAACTATTATTATCCTGTTTATATTTCTTAATGTCAAAAATCTTGAAAACATCCATTCTGGAAAGCTATGGCTTCAACAGTCCCTTCTTCCAATGAGAAGAATCACATTGGTGATTTAAGTAATAATGACTAAGATTGAATGAAAACACTCTCATTCTTTCTAGAGAGAATTCTCTCTCTCTCTCTCTTCTGCCTCTCTCTCTCTCTCCCTCTCTGTCTCTATTTCTACCAAAAGGACAAATAATAAGATGCTCAATTTAAGGAAAATATGGCCTTAAGCACTCCAGTCTTGTTCTTGCTTTTTAATTCAGAGATTTCTGACCACTGTAATTCTTCAACTCAGGTTCCACAGTTTACGACAGCTGGCTGCAAATCCAGACTACTTGATAAATCATCTAGTTGAACATACGATCATTTATCCCCAGGCTGGGAAAAAGTCAAAGGCCCTTTGGACATATATAGCTATTTGAGGACCTGAGAAGAATGAATCTATTTCTTTCAATATGAGAAGCACTAGATAAGCCACATGCATATAAAGTACAAGGGGACCCACTTCATTCTTTGAAACTTTTCCTCTGTCACAAACTGCCAAAAGGTACTTCCTGAAAGTCACAATGAATCATGCTAGTTAGAAGCCAAACTCACAGGAGCCTCTTCCTGTTACCTATACACAGAGATATATACAAAGATGAATTATTATCCCTTTCTTAAAGAAATATTCCTTTAAGACTGATTGTTAGAGGGATTATAAAGAAAAGGCTTGACCATCAGTGGTCAATGGAGAGGTTTTCAAATCCCTTCCAAATTCTGTGAGATCACCTACATTGGGCAGGGAACAAGGAAGATCAAAAGGGTCGCGTCTGAGTCCTCCTCACACCCAGTTTAAGGAGAAAAATTCTGGTTTTATTGATCTTATTTGTTTTTCCTTTATTAGAATATTTACCTTGAAGCAAAAAGGAAAAAGAAATTTGAAAATCAGTGTATTATGAGAAAGAAAAAAGAGCATCCAAAGCAAAATCTAAAAGGAAATTTTATAAACTTATTTAACCAATCAGTCAGTCATTAAACAAGTATAATATTATGGAGGACCTACTTGTGCCAGCCCCTGTCCTGGGGCCCTTGAGATATATAAGGCAGGGCAGAGAGCTTTGCCCTCTTATATTCTGGTGGAAGAAAGACAGACAATAAACAGTAAACAAAATAAATGAAAACATTTTAAAGTGTGTTAGAAGATAATAATTGTTATGGAAGAGAAACTAGATTGGGGTAAGAGAGTTCAGGAAAGGGGCAAATCATAGTATTAAATAGGATGGTCAAAATGAGTCTCTTGAGACTCAGGTGTCATTTGAGCAAACTCTTGAAGGATGTGAGGGCATAGCCAATTATTTAAGTATCTTAAGGTAATTATGTTTCTTTTTCCCACAAAGATACCTATCGAAGAAGAGAAGACCCTAATTAGCTTTTCTTTGAAAATTTGGTCTTCAGGTGACTAAGTGGTTAGTATAAACTTAACTCATATATCACTCTATTAAGTCATTAATGAGGCAAAACATTAATTCATAAAAATGTTTCCTCTAGATGGTACTTCCAGTCCACGAGAAAATATTTAACTCCCTGCCCCCTTCAGCCCATTAATTTGCATCTAAAGAGCAGCATTTTGCCACTGAATTCCTAGGTTTGTTCAAAGGGGAGGCAAGTCCATTTCAGCTTCATCACTGTATGCAAGATAAATGTGAAAATGTAAAGAGTTACAGAAATATCTAAATACATTTGACTGAGTAGACTCAACCTTTCATGCTTTATTGTATTTACAATATTCTTTGTAGTATGGGCCATCAGAATACTGATGTCCAGTTAGTTATAACTTAAAACAATCACAGAATCATAAATTATAGGGTATTCATAGGATGGGCAGAAGATATTAAGACATTAATAACTTTTTAAAACACTGGGCACATTACAGACCATTAGTTTTTAAATTTATTTAATCTAAAGGTTCACAGTGTGTTTTATTTTATCATCACCATTGATTAAAAAACATCTTTTACTTTTGTGATTTGTCATGTAACAATATACTTGAGAATGGAGTATTTTTACTGGCTAATAATACAGATCCTATTATCTAGATATGTGAGGCTAAATTATTTGCCCAAGGTCAGTAAAGAGGAAATACAGGATTTGAACCCAGGTCTTATGACTTCATGACGCTCACCTACCACCCTATACTGTTCCCCTGTTATAAGGTAGAGTTTTACCCCTAAAATGAAACCTTCAAAATGAGAAACAGCAGCATCTTATACAATACTCTATGATTGGTTTCCTTCACATTACCTCTAACTTTATTTTTAAGAATAAGAAGATAAAACCCTGTTTCATGATTATTAGTGTGTAAGTGGATCAAGTCTTTAAGGTCTCCTTAGGAATGGTTGGTTACTCTATATCAGTTATTTTAGTTGAAAATCTCCACAGTGTTTTGCCTATCATAATAAGCAATAAATATCTATTATACCTTACAAATAAAAGAGTGTCAACAATTTTTTAAAGATTATGTGTAAAGTTCTTCCCTGCTCCAAAATTCTATGATTCTAGTTAAAGATTCAAATCTCATTAGTATACGAGCTGAGCATTCTGGGTAATTATAGTGTTCTTTAAAACCACTGGCCAACACAACTTAAGAAATACCTTCTTGCCAGCCTAAATGTTTTGATTTTTTTAAAATCCAGATTAACAAAAATACATTTCAAAATGGATAAGTAAGATAAAATCATGATTTTGGAAAAGGAATTCTCATTTTAATATCCAATATGATATAACATAAATGTTTTGCTATTTATGATCTATTTCAGTAAAGCATCTAAATTTATATTTTTACTATGTCATTCTTTAAACCGTTAGACTGTGAAGAGTCTTTTCTGTGCTCTTCTCTGAGGATTAATCAATCCACTACAAGCCTAACAAAATCCTTATTTAGTTTACCAGTTACTCAATGTCATAATTGTTTACAGAATGTAAATGGGAAACTTCTCATCACAGAGCCAATAGTGCAGAGATAAAAAGGAGCTGGGACTTTTCTTAGTAATAAATATGATGACAAAATTGTTTAAGTTGCAGCAAGAGATAATACAGAAATATTTACTCTTCGGGTAGCTTTTCTTGATTGTACTCAGAACTGATAGGCATGTAGGCTAAAGAAGAACTGCAAAATAAATACCGGGGCCTCCCTGGTGGCGCAAGTGGTTGAGAGTCCGCCTGCCGATGCAGGGGATACGGGTTCGTGCCCCGGTCTGGGAGGATCCCATATGCCGCGGAGCGGCTGGGCCCGTGAGCCATGGCCGCTGAGCCTGCGCGTCCGGAGCCTGCGCGTCCGGAGCCTGTGCTCCGCGACGGGGGAGGCCACAACAGTGAGAGGCCCGCATACCGCAAAAAATAAAAAAAAATAAAAATAAAAAATAAAAAATAAATAAATAAATACCGAATTCTAAATAGTCGCATAGCCTTCTGAGTATATCGTATTGATGAAGTAGACATTTAATATCTTATTTCATGAAGTGAAATTCTGGTCTTTCCATGTTCGGTAGCAGTGAATGAGGGGCTTCCAGTACTGCAACAGTAGAAGTCGTAATAGATAAACCAAAATAAATTATGTCTTGGTTGCAAATACACCACACATAGGCATTCCAATACAGTAAGATTCTGTCAACATTCACGAATGCTTCTGAACAATGCAGAAGAGTTAATATTTTGAAGCCCAATGAGGAGATACGATTTAAGAAGCCATACAAAAGAAGAGAAATGTGATTATTTTCAAAATTAAACTAGTTCTACAACAGAAACCACAGCAAAATGTACTTCAGAGTTATAAAACAAATGCACATCATGACACTGGTGACTGGAAACTGTGCACTTCACAGACAAATTAGCTACACAGCAACATGAGAGATGAAAGATGGTAACAAAAATCATGGAAACAGAAGAAAATGTATTAAGAATACTAAATGTGTTATTCTTCTCTAAGTATTAATAATATCAAATCTACTTCAAGAGTAAATAGAATGTTAATTGTGGTTTGACATTACAGATAAATTTTTAAAATAAATAATCTTTGATACTGCTTATCAATTAGTTGAGTGGAATCAATTATACCTAGGTATTAACACAATTGGTCATGAGAAAAATCTGAATTTTCTTTATAATTATTCTAAGATCTTCATTTTCACTAATACAATAAAGTTTAGGCACTTTTAAAATGTGTAACTACATGCTTGACAGTTGTAATAACTTGGCCTTCTAGTAACATGAGAAACCTGGATAATCAAACAATAAACATTTGAAAGAGTCAAATGGACACTTATTTTGCAAATATGTTGTACGATTCATAAATGCAAGGAATAGCAAATATGCTGATATCACAAATAAGACAAATTTTGGCTTTATTGAAAGCTTACGATCCTAACCCAATTTAAACACAGTTCTTATGATACATCACAGTTGATACAGTTAAAAAAAAAAAAACTCATGGAAACCACATTAGTTAGCTTATCATCTTATGTGAATTTCAGGAAAACTCCTGTACTTGTTATCACATGAATAGTGAAAGTTAGAAAATAAAATTTGATTATTTGCCACTGTGACAGTGAATCACATTAAAATTTTTGAAAACTCTCCAACACAAAAATACACTGACTTTATTTCCTTACAGGACCATTGCTGTGCATAGGCTAAGACATATTAAAGTGCTACTGGAATGATGTCTTACTAGAAAGAAATACTGCAGCTTTGGACAAGGATATGAATAATAAGAAATAAAAGAAGTTTAGAGATAGAGACAGAGAGGATTCGCTATAATCTGTTGCTACAATTTTTTTAGCTATTTGAATAAGTTTCCTTTTCCTTTTCCACCCTCTACTATGTCCACTACAAACCCTCCATGTCCTCCTCTACATCTACCTTTTCCAATATGCTCCCAACACTCACATACTTAAGTCATGAGAATCGCAAATTCAAGATACAGTAAGAAAAATACTCTGGAAATACAAAGGTCAAAAAAGAAAGTCACATGGAGCTTACATTCTACTAGGAAAAAGTTGACATTAAATATATAATCACTCACATAAATATATACAATTATAATGATTATTATGATGGAAAATACAGGCTTTCAATCAACATTTAACTGACAATTATTAACCTGTGCTCCCAAGCTATTAACCAGCCACGATGGCTGGATTTGCAGTTATTTGATGTAACTTTCTTTGACATTTTCTTATTTAAATGGTCATTCATTTCTTTCAAACATTAGAGCAAAATATAAGTAAATAATTGTTGGAATGAAGTGACCAGTTAAACATACATAGAAAAAGACAAAAACAAAAAATTCCCCAGGCAAATAGATAAATCTAAATTCTAAATAGATTGGAGAATAAAGTTAGTATTATCAATAGTCCTAACAACACCCATGACAAATTTCAAACCTAAAAAGAAAGTAAACACAATGTCACAAAGACCATTTGAATCTACCTAGCCACAACCAACAGAAGTAAGGTTGGCCCTGAATACTATCTCTCTTCAGCTATCCCAAAGAAAGCAAAGTTTATTCCTACCTGTGACCAATTAAAGGTGACATATCCTTGTTTAGAAAACATGAAAACAAATCCAAATAATCAACTCTAAAATTTGAAACAGAATGACCAAATGAAAATATGAGGCATGATGGTCTACAGAGTGAGAGAGTTTCCATTTCATTCATTATGATTCTGCCAGCACATAGCAATGAGCCTTAACATGTCTCCAGCAGACTTATCTGTTTTTGTCACGAAATATGGTAAGGAATTCTGCAGTTTTCAAACCCTGAACAGTTAATTACGGAGAATGGAAGGACCCACACCAACTCTGTAAAGATACATCATAAAGTGATACCAGTGCTTACCTCTAGAGAGAAGCCTGGGGAGGAGGATGAAGAAGGTTATCAGAATAAATGTTCTTTTTTTTTAAATGTACTTCTTAAATGAAATACATTTGTCTATCATTGGACATTTAAAAATTCAGAAAATACTTAAGAATCCATACAGAATAAATCAAAATGATAGCAATAGTGTTCTTGAACCTAGTTTTGCTTCTGGATTCAACAAAGGAAGACTTTAATCCACAGATGATCATTGCAGAGCACCTGAATTCACTCCTCCTAAAGAGAAAAGTGGTGTCAAGAAAAATGTTCCAGGATTATAATTTGATGGGAAGACTTGAGAAGCATGAATTTACAATGCATATCAGTTATTTTAGAGTAGGTAGGTTTAACACATATTTTATGTACAACTAGGACTTAACCTGATACAAGGATCCACACTGTCAAGTTTCTAGACATTTTTGACTCCTCCAACAGGTGGCACAAGGCAAGGGTATCTTCCTAAGGGAGATCCTGATTCGTGTTATCTTTACCTTTTCTGAATGCCTAGCACTGATCACACTTTTTAACCACTCTCCTAGCACTTCCATTTCTGTCATTTAAACTAACTTACTCACATGTTTTCATTCCCTATTTTATTGACACTCATTGAATATGGATGCCACATCATAGTCAAGATTGTATTTTTTGCTCTAGAATGCAGATTTGTTGAACTAATTTGCAATTAATGAAGACTTGTAAGTCATGTTTCTCATTTTTATACATATAATTAATCAGCATGTAAAGGTGATCACTTTGATTTGCAAAATACCCAAGTCCATCTTAAAGTCTTCTTTCCCCATTTAACACCAAGAAGCATCCTGGTCCTATTAACAGAAGAATGTAAAGGAAATACCAAATTCTTGTCCTGTGTAGTTTTGTGCTGACTGAGGAATAAAATTTGATGAAAACTGGTAAATATATGTTTGACACACATGCCAACAGAAAACACTTAAGACTGACATAGTAAAACCGAGTAAAGTTAAGTGACACTAATTAATTACACTGAAATGAATATCAGCTAAGTTTAAACATGAATTATTCCATATGTAGAGTTAAATGGTTATATAATTAGCATATTATTTTATGAGTTACATTTTCACAACATAATGGGTATATATGTGTGCATATATTTAGAAAGTTTGTGTATACACATGCATTCATACAAATACAAACATGCACATATAAAAACACATAGACATTTACTTCACTCAGCCAGTAAAATAAAATATAAACAGTTCCCTCTATGCCAGCCTGAGTCCTACACTAAGGAACATGGTGGAAAATGCCCACTTAAGAAAGGAAAGTAATGGTAATTTGGCCTCAAAAAAAAAAAAAGTCTAGAAAGTATCCCAAATGGTACACAAAATCTCAAAAAGAATTGATACATACTGTCATTGCATAGTTGCTAAAGGCTTAAAATAAGATTAAATTATATTATTGGAAATGGTTGACCAAAACACAAACTGAAATAGCACATGTTCTCTTTTTATTGGCTCAAAGTATCCAAACATTTGTTTCTAAAGCTCTATGTTACACATTTAAAACTTTGATATCATTTTTTACTTATTGCTCTGCTCATGTTTGGTGCTTTTTCAAACAGAAAAGTTTCCCTGCTAGATGACACTAATGTAAAGGTGCAGAACTGTGAGCTTTGGTTTCAATTCACCAGATTAAGATTCAGAGCAAAAGAAAGATTCAGAGAATTCAAGGAAACACATGCCTGTGTTTAAAATAACAACAACAAATAAAACCCAAACAAACAAAATAAAACAAAACTAGAGACCAAGGGCACATTCACCATATACATAGTTTAAAATGGTTAATTTAAAGGCTATGACACATATTTACCACAGTTGCATATCATCTACTTTCTTTTAATGAAAACACTAAACACAACGTGGATGGTTCTAAATGGCAAACTAAGCATGCTTTTAAATTTGACACCAATACTGTCAAAGAGTACACATGCCTGACTTACCAAGTGATGCAGAAATGTAAACCTGAGTTGATAATGTTCTTAAAACAAAGTTAGTATGCACAAAAGAGAGAGCAGGCTTGTCCTGCTCCTTTGTCTCTTTCAGGACACTGCCTTTGCAGGTTATCATAGAGTCAACGTGTATGTATGACATCTAGCAGACCACAAGCTGATGAGCCCACAGCAGCACCATTTCAATGCTGCACATGCTTAGACTTACATCCCTAGGCAGAATGGCTGGGGCAAGTGCGCTCCAGAGTTAAATGTTTGAGGATGATATATTTCTGGTGGCTACACTCCTCATTTAACTACCATTAAATGATACTGCAAAAACTGACACTGAAACCTGTCACTAATTTCTAAATATGCTAATTATACTAGCAGCTGACACACACAAAAAAATCACTCTAAAGAGCAAGAAAAAAACAAAGGGAAACATTTTAATGGGTTTTTCTTACCTTAACTTCATAAAATATTCATTACCACTCATACCTACCTCCCAGTGCCCATTATTAATGCCAAAAGGTCTAAATACATTTGAAAAATGTATTTTGCAAATGTTATTCACAGTTATTCATATAGATGATATTAAGAAGAAATAAAATAATGTTATTCATATAGACGCACTGTTATTCATATAGATGATATTAAGAAGAAATAAAATAATGTAATACCTTTACTTTTACCTATGGATTTGATGAAATGGTTCCATGAAGAAAGGATTTCCATACAAAAAGAATAAAGAGGAGAGAAACAACAATAAGAATTATGAATATATGTATATGCACTACCCGTTGAAAATTAAATATACAAGAAGGTATAAATAGGATTTGAAAACAAATGGAGATACAATCAGTACATGTTGAGAAATCTGCCTTTTTTAAGGCAATACATGCAAAGAAATTATAAAGCCCATGCTCACTTTAAAAGACTACACAAAAGGAGATACACAATGCTTATAGGTAGAAAACGTATTGATTTTGTAGAACACTATACTCAGCATTCGAGAAGCCAGAAGCCAAAGATGTCTGCATGTTCCCAAACTGACATGCATGGGTGAAAAATGGACTCTTTTTGGTGCAGTATGTTAAACCAAGTATCTTTTTTCATATGTTAATTTATGATGGTTCTCAGTTTTTCTTTACTATAACTACCCTTAACTGTATATGCTGATAAATGTATGAAAACTTTCAATTACAAGTTCTTATGTCTCATTTATTTGCAGATAGTATAGTGCAAAGAATAAAGGAAAATAAAATCAAAGGAGCAAACCAACATCAAACCAACAAATAAAGGGGAGAAAAACACATGAAAAAATGTGAACAAAAATTATGTATTTAATTTGCAGCCAGATAATTTGCAAGCATTTGCCCATCTTTTGCAGTGATGGTTTGAAAGCAGCTACAGAACAAGAAAACACTGAAAGCAGAGTGGAAAAGGAACAGAGCCCATACCTTGGTCGCCCATCATCAGGTGCGCCAGACCTTGAAGGGAAACAAGAGCACAGTCAGCAATAAACAAGGGAGCATGGGAAGGCAGGGTTGTCACAGTGACAAAAATGTTCAGTGACAGACATCTTGTTTCCTATGAGACATGTCTGTATCACAGAGGCAAATCAAAAAGCATTCTTTCAACTCCTGGTTGGAATGCTTTGGGGCAAAGAGTTATAGAACTGCAATTTAAACACTTGCATATGCTGCACCATGTATTTCTTCTGTGTATCAGTTGGAACATTCAAGAGCATAAGAGCATGACTTAAAATCCAACCAATCCCTTAAATATTGCACTTGCCCTTCGTGCCCTTTGATGAGACTGTTTTGAACACTGCCCCCACAGGGACTGCCATTCTTTGGTGATGAAATTATATTTTAAAAAACCCAAAGGAATACCTGAAACATGGGCTGGGTCTGATCTTTTTCCCCTCATCAAAAAATGAGAAGTTTCATAATTAGATGAAAAAAAAAAAACCACATCCTTAGTCACATTGAAATGATAATGCAGAAATGTCTCCTTGTCTGACACATGTAGCAATCAAATAAGCTTGTTCAAATACAAAAAAGATCATCAGACATGCAGGTGTAAAGTTTGAATTTACTACAGAATAATGTTTTTAAGAAACAATGGATCACCTTTAAATAGGGTTAAGTAATTTCCCATGGAGAACAAAATTATTCAGCATTTTACTTAAGCATTACTTAAATACTAAACTATGAGTTAACATGAGCATATTTAAGATATAATTTCATCAAGGAAGTTTTCTGAAACAATACTGAATTCCCTTTATTTAAATTATTTTTTAACTCTTGCTTGACAACTTCAGATTAAGATCACCCCTTTTCTAAAGAATACTAGCAATCTTCTTTTAAAAAAAATTTCACTGTCCAAGAAGATACATTTTACTTTTTAGCATTAATTCCTAGTTCTTTATTCTAAATGCAGAAATTAAGTTACTCTTCAATCCCTGTATATTTCAAGAATATGGGATAATGTCAAAGAAATATAGCATACATACAAATTTAACAAAATGTGTATTTCATTTCCCACTGTTATTTCAAATATATTTGAGACTTTGAACTACATAACATTGTATATTACTGGCATCAGTATTGAAATAATCTGTATCATTTCCTTAAAAATTTAAGGGGTATTTAAACATTCCTGTGGGGCAGATACAATTAAAATCATCATATAATCACAATATAAAAATTATTTAACATAGTATTTTAAAGTTTCTGAAATCTAGCTTCTTTTGTATTTTCTAAGTGATTTTAACCATCCCCCCACCAAAATCATACAATCAGTTTAAAAGGTTTATGACCTGTTGGTGACTCATGATATCTTCTATGCTTAAGAATAGTGGCTTATCTGTCCAGGTTATATAATTTTTCATTTAATTTCACTTTAAATATTACTATACATATTTCCTAATAAAAGTTTATAACTTTTTTGTAAACTATTGATAAATCAGGGAAATATCTCTGTATAAGATATAACTTTTAGATTCCTCAATGGTTTTTATTTTTATTTTTTTTTATTTTTTGCTGTACGCGGGCCTCTCACTGTTGTGGCCTCTCCCGTTGTGGAGCACAGGCTCCGGATGCGCAGGCTCAGCGGCCATGGTTCACGGGCCCAGCAGCTCCACGGCATGTGGGATCTTCCCAGACCAGGGCACGAACCTGTGTCCCCTCCATCGGCAGGCGCATTCTCAACCACTGCACCACCAGGGAAGCCCCCTCAATGGTTTTTAATACTACCTTAGTGAGAATGGAAATTTTTTAATCTCAGAAACATTAATATTGTTCATGCTATACTTTCTACCTCTAAGGGAGCTAGACTATATTGCCAAAGTGGAGTTATAAATAGGGATGTTAAAAATTATGACTGAATAAACTTTATTACAATAGTTTATGAGCCTATACTCTGAAAATCTTGTCAAAATTTTTCATGGGATGAGTGTGTGTAAGGACAGAGGCATTCATGCTTATTAAGGTGATTTTAAAGCTCCTTGGAATGCAACTGGATTTAAAGAGAAAAGAGCAGAAACACGGAACATTTTACAGGATGGTTAAGGAAATGCAAAAGAGGTCAAAAAGATACTTAAAAAAAAAACTTTTGGGGGCTTCCCCAGTGGCGCAGTGGTTGAGAGTCTGCCTGCTGATGCAGGGGACACGGGTTTGTGCCCCAGGTCCGGGAGGATCCCACATGCCACGGAGCGGCTGGGCCCATGAGCCATGGCCGCTGAGGGTGCACGTCCGGAGCCTGTGCTCTGCAACAGGAGAGGCCACAGCAGTGAAAGGCCCGCATACCACAAAAAAAAAAAAAAAAAAAACTTTTGATCTCAAATAACATGCACAATTATAAATGAGACTGATTTTGAAAGATGTCAGTCAGACCTGCAGGGTAATATCTTTTCTAAGTACACATTCACATGCTATTTAAATTATAGTATAGAAAAAAAAGCCATATACAGATGCAACACTTGGAAAAATAGTCACTGATGATTTCTTTTAAAGTTTTAATCTATTTTACTTAAATAATGAAACAGAAATGTTTAGCAACTAAGCAATTGAAAGAATCCATGAAAGAATCACAAATAATATGTTGAAACCTGTTACTGATCAACTTTGTATTATCGTTAATTGCTCTTTGAGACCTCAAATCTTAGTGACTTCAATGGTTATTTATCTGTAACATTAGATGGGGACTCTTTTTCTAGGGAATCCATCATTGTGTAGAAATGAACATTATAAATGGCTATATTTCAAAACATTGTAACAAAATCAAATATGCTAAACACCTTCTTCTGATATAGATACTAGTAAGTTGTTTATGCAAGAACTGTTAATGCTGTGATTATGAAAGTTGATAGGACATCAACTTCCCTTTCACAATTCTTTGTTCTTCCTAGTTCTTTTTGTATTTTTATCCTTTACATATTTCTTTGGCAGCACATGGACTAAGTTCTTTAAAGGTAAGAATGTTGAAATATGAAACTAACACAACATGGAAAATCAACTATATTTTGATTAAAATCTTAAAAAAAAATTTAAAGAATGTTGAAATGTTTTAGTTTGTTGGATTCTACATGAAAAATGTGTAACATTCTCAAAATTCCTTGATAGAGATAACTTTAGAAAACCTTAAACAAATACCATAATTTTATTTAACAGACACACAATATTACAAATATACTTACCAGTAATCACGCTGGAGTGCTGTATGCTTTCATTTCCACTGGCCAATGGCTTATTTTTAATCTAAACTTATGCATCTTAATTATAGTCAGTACTTTATTTTGTGTTCTTTTTATAAATCAAATCATTTGAAACTAGACCAATGGGCTAGAGATTATATAATGCTCAACATTTCCCAAATAAATCATTTTCACCAAGAAAAAAAAAATGGAGAAAGAATCATGCACTGTGTTCAGAAACTGCAAAGAAATACTTTCTCATTTAAAATAAAAGAAGCAGGATTGTGTCATTTTTCCATGCAGAACAGAACATTGAAATAAGTATTCTAAGGTTCATATGGGATGCTGAAGTCCTTCAAAGGCTGGAGTTAAGGTTGAAGGAGTTTTATATACTTGGGGCTGATGGAGTTGAGAGTGTGTGTGTTCTATATGAAAAATGATACACAATCCAGAAATCAGCAAATACTCAGAAAGAAGTTCAACTTACCTTCTACATTCGAGATGTACTCTATTAATACTAAGAAATAAAAGGCAAATGAGAGTTGGAAAATAAAGTACAAAGCACCCACCTTCCACATTGTTGTCTTCTGAAAGCACATGACAAGGAGGGAGAGAAAAGGAAAAACATTCATTAAGCAGCATGCAGACTGGACCTTGCCTTTGCATGTCTTTTTCATGCAAGGCACCAAACACATCATGCAAGCGCTCCATCGCTCCCATTCAAAGGGGAAAACACAATCACGGGAAAGCAGGTTCCCTCCCACTGGCAGCATTTAAAAATATGAGACAAAATTTCAGTAATACTGCTGTGTACTGAGTAAGGAGTGTTCAAAAGTCTTTCACTGCCCCGTGTAAAGCAAACATAACTCTTACATGTTGCTGGCATGGTTGCCCTAGGCAGTTATTTTTACAGCTTTTCTTAAAATAACAATTCTCAAAGATTCTATTTCTAAATTCTGACTTACTTGGACGAAAGAAAGTTCATTGCAAATAGCCATGACATTTCACTTAAAGGTATGCCTGTTCTACCAACTACGTAATTGATTTACTATAATGGCCTTTAAATATTTCTAATACTTCAATTTCTTTCCTTAAAAAAACACAACATGAATTTATGCACCTAAAATCTATCATTTATTTAGTTTGTTTATAGTGTGTTCATATTTTATCACAGATGACGATGGTTTATTATTTTTTAAATACTAACTTTCAAAAATGTTAAGTAGAAAGAGTAATGAGTACAAGAGCAGTCCATTTGGCAACTGTCCTTTAGGCAAAGTATATCATGATTTATTCACTTTGTGCTTCTGTTTAGGGTGAGAATATGAATATAGCTAAGATAATGATAATATTGGGTGAACTTTCCCTTATATTTCCATATATCTACACAATATTTACATATTTTTATATATTTATTTAAGTATATTTCCATATATGTATATACAAACACACACATATATACAATCAGATTTTGTATGTCTTCCCTACACATAATCAATGTAAGGGTATGGCTTTCCTACACATAATCAATGTAAGGGTATGGAATTTAAAATATTATTAGTATCTATTAGGCAATTCAAGTACTATTTGAGACACTGGGGTTGGCATCAGGTAAGAAATGGAAGGAAAAGCTGTTTTACGGCACTAGGGCGAGAGCAAGGTTTCAATACTTATCAAAATGTTTTCAACAGTAAAGTATATCCATGTTGACATTTCTTGTCTCATTCTTGTATTTCATTTAATTAGCTGTATTTTTTTTAGCTGTATTTTTTAAACTGCCCATTTGATGAGAAGTGTTTATAAAAAACAAAACAACAGCAAATTTAGTAACTTGAAAGAAAAACAACTGTGAATGCACCATTTCATAAAGTTCAACAAATAGCTTTTTTAATGGTTAAAGTTACTAATGAATTAAAAATCATCAATTTTGTTTAAAATATATTAGGTGGAAACTGAAATATCAACACAGGTACACTTATTGATATGGCCTTACATAACAGAAAATTGTTAGTGGATAAATGTGGACAACAACATCTATACAAAATACTTGGTTTGCCAGAGTTCATTTTAAAAGAAATAAAAAATGATTGAAATATTTGGTATGTGATATTCACTTCCTGTTTGATTTAGGCTTCCAATCTACCAAATAAGGAATTAGAATTTGTTACTTTTCAATGGCACCTTGGACATGACATGGACACAAATAGTAAAGTTTCATTTTATTGCTTTATATTGGAAATCATACAAAGATACAGATTTTAATGTTATATACTTTGGTTTTTACAATGACATCCTTTGAAATTCTATTTCCCACCTAAGATGCTCATTTTTCAATAAGTTTATTAAATATGTAGAGTAAAACCACAAAATCAGGGAATTTAGAGGAGAGTCCTTTGGCAAATATGGTCATGAGCAGTACAGTCCCAGAAAGAGGTTTTGGTAAAGTGCTGCATGAAAATCTAATAGGGAAAAGAAAATGAAACAACAAAGTCAACAAAATAAAACAGGATAAGTCTTGACACAAATTTTATAAATGTGCTTAGTAGGATATTAGGAAAGGAAGATGCACGAATAAAATCAAGGTCATTGACTTGGTTCCTTGAAAATGAGCTCTCTTTTCACTGTTAACTAAGGCACAGAGCCACAGGCAATACCACTGATCCCGCCCAGTCATCCAGCATTTCTCTGAGTTATTCATACAGAGAACCAGATTAACTAAAGGAACTCCTTTTATGCAAATACGAGTCATGCCCAAAGTGTAATCAAATCCTGACTTGACCATGTTCAGAAAAACAGTCTTCTCCGGAGACTTAGATTTTTTTAAAGAAGTATTAAGAGTGAAAGAAAGGGTAATATATTAACTCCTATTTAAAAATAAAAAATAAAAAAAGAAGAAAAAGAAGAAGAAAACTGGCTTAGAACAGACTTTCCTTGAGTTTCTATATATTTTCAGATTCAATCATAGGATAAAAAAAACTTCTCTTTTTTTGTTTCATTCTATTCTACCCCTTTGGTAAGCATTTGTTGGCTTTAGTTGATTTAAAATATGTTAACCTAGAGATGACCTCTATGTTATTTCAGAATTTGGGAGTAGCTATAAATGGCAGAAGCTCTAGCATTTACAATCATTCTCTATGTACTTTTCTTTTTTTCTTTCCTTTCTACTTGTTTTTTGGACTAAACAAAGAATATCAAGTTTAAAAAGAATAGTTTTTCTCATCAACCAACTTTTGCTTTCTCTTTGCAATCAAATACTATTTTGGTTTTGAGCAGCAACAGAGAGAGGTGCTGAAATTGGCATGCCCCAGTGTAAAGGTAAAGCAGTATATTTTGCCTTGGTGTAAGGTAGAAAGCAGTCCATCCAGCCTTACCTGCATACATTGTCAAGTTAGGGAAAAGCTCTTGGTTTGCAGAAAACCCTGGTTTCTTAATTCTGCTGACCTAATCCTGCTGTGTATATGAAGTGAGCCTCTTAGTAATCAACTTTACTATGATCACCATGTCACCTATAAAGATCACACTCTTTTTCTTTTGATTGTGAAAATAATAAATATAAAACCATGAAAAAGATAACTTAAATATTATTTTTCTTTCAGATAAGACATACTTCCCTCACAGAGACAGAAATCAAGCACTAGAATATCAGTCATGTTGTGAATGATATTTGTGTGCTGACATTGAGGGAAGCTGCAGACTATTATATTGTACGTTTTAAAATTACTTCAAAAGAGCATCTTCACGGGCCTCCCTGGTGGCGCAAGTGGTTGAGAGTCCGCCTGCCGATGCAGGGGATACGGGTTCGTGCCCCGGTCTGGGAGGATCCCATGTGCCGCGGAGCGGCTGGGCCCGTGAGCCATGGCCGCTGAGCCTGCGCGTCCGGAGCCTGCGCGTCCGGAGCCTGTGCTCCGCAACGGGGGAGGCCACAACAGTGAGAGGCCCGCATACAGCAAAAAAAAAAAAAAAAAAAAAAAAAAAAAGAGCATCTTCACAAATGTTTTTCCTTTGGCCCCCAGCTTATAAGAATGCAAGGACGGTAACTTTAATTTATTATGACAGTGTTCTTTGCACATAATCTTAATGACATACTACTAGGAAAAGAGGAATGAATAAGGAAAAAATGTTCTTGTTTCAATGTAAAGGAAATCAGAAATTTAATCATGACAAGTGAATAAATTAAAGTTTGGAATAAAATGTCACAATTAGGGCCTCCCTGGTGGCGCAGTGGTTGAGAGTCCGCCTGCCGATGCAGGGGATACGGGTTCGTGCCCCGGTCTGGGAGGATCCCATATGCCGCGGAGCGGCTGGGCCCGTGAGCCATGGCCGCTGGGCCTGCGCGTCCGGAGCCTGTGCTCCGCAACGGGAGAGGCCACAACAGTGAGAGGCCCGCATACCGCAAAAAAAAAAAAAAAAAAAAAAAAATGTCACAATTAACTCCTTTTTGTATAATCAGTGTTTAAGCTTAGCAATATGAAAGACTTCATCTAAATGAACATGCAGTAGTCAACTTACATGCTACATTTTACATTAAAAAACTGGCCAGAAGAAGTCTCCTGCCCTCACTTGGGCTTTCTTTCTCCATTTCAGCTTTCTTCCTTCTCTGCTAGTTGCCTGTGACCGGCTCCCTTCATTTTGTTTCACTCCCTCGCTCCTCCATCAAAACTGCCACCATCGGGGCTTCCCTGGTGGCGCAGTGGTTAAGGGTCCGCCTGCCAATGCAGGGGACACGGTTTCGAGCCCTGGTCCAGGAAGATTCCACATGCCACAGAGCACCTAAGCCCATGCGCCACAACTACTGAGCCTGGGCTCTAGAGCCCACGAGCCACAACTACTGAAGCCTGCACCTAGAGCCCGTGCTCTGCAACAAGAGAAGCCACTCAAAGAGAGGTGCGCGCACCGCAACGAAGAGTAGCCCCCGCTTTCTGCAACTAGAGAAAAGCCCCCGCGCAGCAACAAAGACCCAATACAGCCAAAAATAAATAAATAAATAAATAAATAAATAAATAAATAAAATAAAACAAAAACAAAAAACTGCCACTATCGCAGCGGCTTCCCACCCAGATCTATACCCTCCACCGTGGGCTACATAGCAAAACTGGTGGCGGGTGCTAGCCAGCAGAAGGAGAAATTCAGAATACAATTTTATTTCCTTTTTTAACATACCTCGAGCTTTCTAGTGTCTATCCTCGTCTTTCTAGCCCCTCACATTACTTTTGAAGATTTCACCCCTCATTTGGAGGACCAAATGCCAGTATAGCAGGGTCTGGTTCCCATGGTGGCACAGGATGAAGTTTTGTTTTATTTTTCTTTTGGTGTTAACAGTGAAAGCCTTTAGAAAACCTCAATAATCTGGGACTGCTTCAAGGACTGAGAAATGGAGGAAATCACTGGTTCTTTGGATCTGGGCAGCAGTCTGCTGGAGGAAGACAAAAGCCAGCCAGAACCAAGAGGAGGTGCAAACAGAAAATGAAGCAGAAAGGTCCATTATGGAGGCTTAAGGAAGGAAAGAAACAGCCTAGGCAGGAATCCGGCTAGCTGCAAAAATGCTTTTCAACAGGTGGGCTCAGCAACTTACTTCAGATTCACCTAAATGACACTCCCACTCAGCCTGCTGGAATCTCTATCCTAGGGCATGAGGGAAGCCAACTAGAGAAGCTAATTTTTTTTTTCTCTCTTTTCACTGTTGAGGAGTGATAAGGGTATCTCTAACCAACCTGAAGCAGCAGAGATGTTCCTGGCATCACACTTAGAACTATAAAACCATTCTCCCTAGAACATTATGAGCAACGTTTGACTATACTTTTGGTACAATACAATGTTTCAAGTATATCATGGCATTAACGAGTCCTTTGTGAAGTGGTCTGAGTTTACTTTGCCTTACAGTGTTGTTTCCATGGGAAATGTGATATGAGTTTCAACCTATTTATTCAAATAACTTTTGAGATTATACTTTCATAAGCTGGAGACTCCCTATGTTTCTGCTTCACACAGTAGGTACCAATTTTGTTACAAAGAACTTGTAGTATTTGATTCAAAATGTTCCATCTTGTTAATGGAGGAAGAAGGTAAGAAAGGGAAAGAAAGAAGGAAGTCTAATTATATGGCAGATTCTTCTGGTGTTTAAGCTGTTCAATGGTCCTAATGGAACTTAACAGTTATTAGTCAACATATTAAAGTATATATTCAATAGCACACATAAACTATATTGCATACAATTTCACATTTTCTTTTCATGAGGGATTATTACAAGGATTTTATTTTGCTTTTATAACCTCAATTCTTCCCTACATCTAAACCTTGAGAGTTAACATTTATATATTCATATCAATAGCTGGACTTAAGGAAAGACCACTGCATTTAACAGTGACCATAAACAGAGCATAGTCTACACTGTGTGTGCTCATTTTTATTGTTTTATTGCTTACTGAGAAATGAACATTTCCTAGTACGGAACTGACAGATAACAGTGAAGAGGGTGTTGCCATGTACTTTCCCACCCAAGCTCAATCATTGCTACACAAACTCTCCAAAGAAAGCTGGTTTTGGTGAGTACTGCTTCCTTATTAAGAGTCCAAAGTCACCACATTTTAGGAAATAGAGGAGGAAAGCTCTTGGTTTGGAGTTGAGAAAATAAATTTAAATACACTCCTACCTACCTACCCAACATATCACCCCTTCTAGTGGGTGTGCCAGTACTCAGATGGGACTTTTCTAACGAGCAAATAAACAGGGAACATCCTCTGGCTTGTGTGGTACCAGCAGAGAATACTCCACAATGTGTCCTAGGTTCTCCAACATTAAATAGACAGTAGGTGAATTCTGCTGAAGGACACCAATGGCCCTTCATTTGAGAGAACTGTCTAACACATGTTCAACGTGTAGTTTTTTCACAAATCATTTTATTACAGAGATGTTTCAAATAAACTTTCAAATACTTCTGATTTTACTCATTTATAGTTAGGTTCTCAGACGAATCTAATTTCTCTGAGAAATAAAAACAAACATACTTTGTCATTAAATTAAGGGGACATTGCACAAAAATATGACTAAACCATACTGTAAAAACAAGTCCTAAATTTAGAGTTTAACAAATTAGATTTGTATAAATTGAATAGAAAATGGTTCGTATGATATAAAACTGACCTGTCATTTATAAATACATTATTATATTTAAGGAAAAATAAAATTTTATTTCAAAATAAATAATTCATGTTATCTTTAACCCATTAGGACCTTCGCACATTTAACAAATAGTCTGGAAGAAAAATGAAATAAATATTAAAAGGTTATTACAGATCTTCAAGACTTTGTTTTTCATTTTCTTTAGTGTTTAAAACTCAAGATATTTGCATATTTTATAATTTATGGCTAATTTAATTTTAAAGTTTTATAGAAATCACTGAAAATAATTTTAAGGGGAATTAACTGGGGTTTTTTTTCCTAAATGAATCAGATAGTATGTTAAAATTTTCCAGGAATCTCTCAGAGTTGACTAAAATGCTACCTGCAATGAACCAAATATCTAGTAATCTTTTCACATGTAGGACATTTGAATAGGAGGAAGACTGTTGAAAAGAATTCTTTTGCTTCTCCAAAGACTGAAAGCACTTAGTCCAATAGTACCTGGGGTTGAAACATATAAAATTATTGTTTTCAGATCAAAATTGGTTAAATACCAACAATTTAATATGGTTAAATCTAATATTTGTAAGTTGGTGGTTTCTCTACAAACTGTGCTATTCTCTGCTTACTAAATATAATGTAGGAATATCAGGTTAAGCCAAAACATTAATGCATTCCTTAGAATCAATCAGTGGAAAGCAGAAAATAATCAGAGCAAATGCAACTTTTATAAAATGTTTTATAAAATGTTATGAAGATCTCAAGTAACTTCTTCTAAATGCTCAAGAGAAATAAGAATAAAAAGTAATATATTAAATCTTGGGTAGGCCTTACCACTTTAAATGTACTTTCATAAACATTATCTTATATAATCTTTATATTATCTCACTGTGGTTGGGTGACTTGCCCAAGATACCCAAATAAAAAATAGAAGATTCCAAGAGTATACAGAAAGTATGTTTTAAGGTTCCTTGTGCAAGTTTGTGTAGATTTCAAAAAAAAAAATTTTTTTTCTTTTGAATTTTACTTATTTTTTATACAGCAGGTTCTTACTAGTTATCTATTTTATACATATTAAGTGTATATATGTCAATTCCCAAAAAAATTGTTTTAAAAAGAAAATAAACATGAAGAATTTGGACAACACAGGGTAATGCTGAAGTGTCTAGTAAGGTGGTGCTATGTTCCTGGAACTATTATCTAAATATATTTATTATTGTCACATTTTTTAAAGTAATACAATAAAGAAGTATGAAGGCTGTACTCATTATTTCTTTGATCCTGTTACAAGAAGGCAGAGATATTTAGGGAAAATATTTCTTTTTTAATTGCATTTACGTGTTAACTCTATAAAGTCAAAAAATTTAATACTATTTCCTTTATTGAAGAAAAAAAAAAGGTCCCAACACTCTTCTTCCCTGTACATTAGAATGAATTATTTCCCAGAAAAAATAAAAAAACACGTTTATAAAATCTTTGCCCTATTATAATAGCAAACAACAGGTGTGTTTACCCATGGGCATTCTAACCACTAGAAATAAAAGGGAGAATTATTCCATAATTTCTTGCTGCCTTTAAAATTTAAAGGAAAGTATTCATTTCATTCACAGCACATAGAATTCTTCTTCCCTTTTATAATATCTGAAACAAAAGAACATTTTCATTCCAAGTCAAATATTTTGGAGGGTTAGGCAATACAATACGAATTTGCTGCATATAGTGTATCTGCCTTTTCGTTTTACTTATAAAATGCAAATCTGATAAAAATATTATTTTTATTCCTTTTACATACATGCTGTATAGTAAATCTCCTCTCCTAAGCAGCAAGTTCTAATCTTTTAAAATTTGAATCAGGGCTTCCCTGGTGGTGCAGTGGTTGAGAATCTGCCTGCCAATGCAGGGGACATGGGTTCGAGCCCTGGCTGGGAAGATCCCGCATGCCGCGGAGCAGCTAGCCCCGTGAGCCACAATTACTGAGCCTGCGCGTCTGGAGCCTGTGCTTCGCAACAGGAGAGGCCGCGATAATGAGAGGTCCGCACACCGCGATGAGGAGTGGCCCCCACTTGCCGCAACTAGAGAAAGCCCTCGCACAGAAACGAAGACCCAACACAGCCATAAATAAATAAATAAAATTAAAAAAAAAAAAGCAAAAGAAATCTGATGAAGTATGGTCTTAAAAAAAAATTGAATCAATAGACAAGAAGAAAGAAAAACTAAATACATTGTCCAGTCTCCTATTTTCCTTTAAAAAATAAAGTTTTATGTTACAGGCTAAGAATAAAATAGTTTGTTCATAGGTACAACCAATTCTATATCACTGAAAATTTCATATATAGAGATGTTTGGGCTAATGTCTAGTACTTAAGTAGACCTATATGAATGCAAGTCCATGTTGAAGAGGGGACCATAAGCTTGAATAATCTATCCTTTATGTGTTGATTTATTGATCCATAAAATCGAATCACTACAAATACAAGCTTTTAAGGTAGCCTTATAATTCCCCATCTTATCTTGTCCTGAAATGGATATTTGCTGCTTAAGAAAGCACTCTGAAAGATACAGAAAAATTTTTTGGACTCTTGTAGAGCATATTTAAATGTTAATTCCATCATTCAAAACAGTTTGTTTTATTTTTTAAATGGAATAATATGAATATGATATAACATTATTTCTTGACGTTTGTACAAACTGCTTCCTGATTGCTGGAACACAGACTTTTTTTTTTTTTGGACCCAAATGACTTCCAAGATAAAGACTTAATTTTCAAAAGAATCTCATCAAGTTATAATTCATAATATATTGCTTCCAAATGTGTAGCAATACAATGCTATTATGACCACTTCAATTCATAAGCTCCATCCTAAACATCAATACTTTTCTCAATATTCCCCATTAGGTCATTAATATTACTGTCACAGATTTTACCTGTAAGTCTATGACAATGTTTTTTACATAATAGTTTAATAACAACAGCGGTTTTCAAATTAGTAAAAAGCATCCTCCCTCACACAGTCTCATACAATGAATTCTCTTATGTTATATGTCAAAGACTTCTCTTCCTATAAAATAGGCTTCCTACTGAGTACTATACTATAGGAAAATAAACCGAATGGGCAAATAAAAGGATCAACATTTCTGTAACACTGAAATACGGCAGAGACAAGGAATATAAAAGGATAAAAGAAGCAGCTCAGACCTCTAGTTAATTCTATAAAAGTCCAAGATCCTGTCAAGGGGCTACTACATGATAACAAATGCACCACTGAGCAGGCAAATAAAAACCATGAGTAGGAAGAATGGAAAAATAACCCTGAACATGGAAGCATTAATCGTGACATAGTAAAAAAAAAAAAAAGGAGGTGGCAAAAACATCTAAGAGATGAAACAATGGGTTAAAGAGTTTAATATAAAGAATGAAAAAGGTGAAGAATAAAAATTTAGAGTGGATCTGCCGACTATATTTTCGGTATTTAAAGAATGTAGGCCTGATCATAAAATTAAACATCATTCATTTTATTATAGAAAAGTACTCTTATTTATGATTGGTTAGTGACATTCAATCTCCATTTTTACATGCTAAAGAAAATGAGTCAATGTATGAATGGAAAAAGAAATATATTTATAGCCTCTATATCTTAATAACATTTAATCTAGATATCCCAATGAGCTGTTGTCTGGTAAATAAATAAAGTATTGAAAATGACAGATGATTTCCAAAGCGTACTGAGGTCATCTGACATCTAAGTCCAGCCTCTGGCATTAGAACGGCTTGAAAGGAATAATCCAACATAACCAGATATTTATTTATCTTATTTCAAAGAAGAAAATATATGTTTCTAAACCAGAATAGCATCCTGACTCAGTACCCCCAAATTTCATATGTTGAAACCCTACTTCTCAGTATGATGATATTAGGAGGTGGGGCCTTTGGGAGATAATTAGGATTATATAAGGTTATAGGAGTGAAGCCTTCATGAATGGAATTAGTGCCCTTGTAAAAGTCATGAGAGAGTTTGCTTCCCCTCTCTGCTCTCCACCATGTGAAAATTCACCAAAAAGTCAGCAGTCTTCAACCTGAAAGCAGACTCTCACCAGAACCTGATCATGCTGGCACCCTGGTATCAGACTTCCAGCCTCCAGAACAGTAAGAAATAAAATTTCTGTTTTTTATAAGCCACCCAGTCTATGGTACTTTGTGACAGCAGCCTGAACTATGACAGTACTATTTTAGAACTTGTATATCTATGGAAAACTCACCTGTACAAAAAGATAGTAAATATGACACCAAAAACTTAATAGATTTCTGATATTATTACAACTGAGAAAAAAACTAGTTGTGCAATATGTATAATACATGGAATGGCTAATATCTACTGGCAAATGTAGCTCAGGGCAGTACTTAGTAGCTTAGGAAACGTGCACTTTATAGCTGTCAGAAGTAAATTATGTTCAAAATGGGCCATGTTGCAAGTAATGCTCACAAAACATAATGGAAAAAGACAAGAAAAGTCACTAATTTGAAATACTGATTTTTAAAAAATTATTAGTTAATATGCTTCTCTTAGAGTTGAATAGAAACTATGCTGGATGCACTTTGTGAGAATATACTTGATAATTTTAAATGGGCCTATTAACATAGAATAATTAAATCAAACACTTTAAAGTATGTAAATATGTATGAAAACAGTCACAGAGAGGAAAAATGATTTGAACAAAGTGTCAGGGTGAACAAATAACACTGAATCTTTAAGAAACTAGAAATCCTTGGAGAATCTAGGCATTTCCTGACAATATGCAATACTTTTTTTGTGTGTGTGTGGTACGCGGGCCTCACACCGCTGTGGCCTCTCCCGTTGCAGAGCACAAGCTCCGGGCGCGCAGGCTCAGCAGCCATGGCTCATGTGCCCAGCTGCTCCGTGGCATGTGGGATCCTCCCGGACCGGGGCACAAACCCGTGTCCCCTGCATCGGCAGGCGGACTCTCAACCACTGTGCCACCAGGGAAGCCCTATGCAATACTTTAATGTTTCATCTCATTCTCCCTGAAGAAGGAATTGGAAAGGAGGATGAGCTTGGAGTTAGGATCCTTCTAGCTCTGTCACTAAAAATCAGTTTTAGGAATCTAGATACATTTTTTTTAACATTTCTTTAATTTTCTCATTTGCTAAATGTTTAACTTGTTCCATAGAGAGGCTGTGGCTCATAGCATTGAAAAAAATGTAAAACCACTTATTCAGTAATGACAGAGTATAAAGCATTTTATGTAAAGATAATACCTGTTTACTGGTGTTAGCCATGGTATTATTATAATTAAAGTTTCCTTATACAAACTGTAGGATGCTTAAGAGCAGTGCCTTTTCTATTCCTCTTCTTCTGTTCAGGATGGTCAGTATCTAAGATGGTGTGTACACAAAGGAGTTGCTTAACAAATGTTTCATTGAGTAATTAATTTCCTATCTTAATTTCCTGCTTGGCTTCTATGAAGCTAGCAATGTGGGATGAGGATGACTAAATTCATTTTCATAGGCAGGATTTATTTGCCACAAAAAGCCAACTTTTTTATTCTCACATCATATTTAAGGAACTTTAACAACTGGAAGCATTTGGGCAAAGTAAATCACAGGCCTTTAGTATTAGTTTCTATTATAGTATCATTTTGAGGCAGTTCAAGATTCATTAATTGGGCATTTCCAAACAAATCCTCCATGGATTGTCCTTTCTTAAGTAGATCTGACGATGATATCATCATCACGATGAAGGAGGTGATGGACATGAGTCAGAATACAATAACTGTCACTTAAATTCACAAAACCATTTGTGTAATCTTATTAGTTATCATAATGATGTGGCCAAGACCACTGAAGAATAAAGTAACTATTAAAATCTAATGTACTGCAAATAATAACTGTTTTCTTCACCACTCTTCTTAGCACAGCGCCTGGCACATAGTAAACAATAAATACAAGGGACTAAATGAAGAACAAATGACTAAATGGTAGAAATTAGATCTTCTGACCCCAGATTCTGTGTTCTTTCCTCTATATTATGGAGATTTCAAAAATTTCCAATTAATCACCTTTACCCTAAAGGCTTATCGGCATATCTGTAGGAAGCAAATTATTGTAAGTTAAAAAAAATTGGAATGCAGGTAACCCCAGTAAAATAATGGCTTTTTATTATGGAGCATCTTTTTAAAAAATCATCTGTGAAAAATGAGCATTATTTCCTAAATGTAATCCAATGTTTCATGATATATTGATATATATAGTAAGATATCAATAAAACCAAATATTTTAGTAAATTAAATGATTTTAATGAAATTATAAGGATCAAATTTATTTTTCATAATTTAAGTAAGTTTTTTGATTTATTAATTTACTGAAATGTGTCAAGCTCACATATTTGTATCAGATGGAATGTGAATCATTAATATGATTAGATTAATGATATCTTAAGATGATCTCAAACAAATTTTAGTTTTTCTACCAATTTTACACTGAAAAACTTTAAATATCAGAAAGGTATTTAAAATGGCATTCTCTGAATTTTGGTCCAAACAGTCTCAGGTTTCACTTAAATTGGTCACTATAGTACCTGGTGTGTAGTTACTAAACTAAAATGCTCCATCCAATTAAAACAATTCAAAGCAACTACACCAATTATGTATATGAGAAATATATAATTTAAAGTTTTCTTTAGTAACTTCTAAACACTACCTTTAGGGATACTAATCTGGTAAATGTGATAAACATTTTCTGGTTCCAATGGGATGTACGTTGATTAGAATACTTTTTCATACTGTGGTTAACTCATATAGCAGAAATAACTGAATCATCCATTGTATAGAAGCATATAGTAGTCATTTAAAATTTTTAAGTGACTTCTATGAAGGCATTACTATACAAGGCCTAGCTTTAAATACAACACACTATGAAATTATTTCCTACTTGTCAGTTAATCCTATTTATGGCTCCTGAAATTTTGTCTGAATTTATCTTTTTAAAAACAATGAACTTAAAGTGCAATGACATTTAGAAATTTAGAGTTTTAGAATTTTAAAACAAATGCATACTACGCTGTTTAACATTTAAAAATCAAAGCAAAGGTCCACTTTTATAACGTGATAAAACCCTAGTTAAATGGCCTCTGGGTCACAACTTTGAATACAACTCCAAAAGGAATGGTATCAATAACAACGAAAGTTGCTTGAAAAGCAACTAACAGAACAGACCAAAGTTACATACTTCTTAACTAAGGGTAATAACCCAAAGTTGGGTAAAATCTGTGTTTTCTTTTCATGTGAATTTTAAATAAGAATCTGGAATTCTAATTTTTCCTGCTGATAGATTCCTGTATGGAAAGGTTTGAGAAAAATGATCAAAAATAATCAATGGTGGCGCAGTGGTTGAGAGTCCGCCTGCCGATGCAGGGCACACGGGTTCGTGCCCCGGTCCGGGAAGATCCCACATTCCGCGGAGCGGCTAGGCCCGTGAGCCATGGCCGCTGAGCCTGTGCGTCCGGAGCCTGTGCTCCACAACGGGAGAGGCCACAACAGTGAGAGGCCCGCGTACCGCAAAAAAAAAAAATCAATCAACTAATGCCCCACCCCCAAAAAGGGCACCTGAAACCACATATATCAAAATTTGCAAGTAACACATTCAAAATTTGTCTGCATCAAATAAAGATGGAGTTCACATGTAATCTTACTTTCATTTTACAGGTGAATTAGTGAGGCCTAGAGGGGTTAAGCTATTAATACATAATACTAATATATAAGCTACTAATCCATAAGCAACCAGACATGCTGTATAAGAACATTTCTAGGCTTCTTTCTAGACCAGTGCTATCCAATAGAACCTTCTGTAATAATAAAGATGTTCTATAAAACCTAGCACTGGATTATGACCCTAACCAATACTAACCTCCTCCACGTAACCCTTCCGATCAAGAATCATGTCCTAGGAAATATTCCATAGGCCTTGTAAAGATCTGAATGAGAGCAATCATCTCAATAAAAATTCCTGTCTGCGAGGGGACTTCTGTGAAGCACTGGGAAAATAAAAGAAGACTCATGATCTAGCCCAGATCAGTTTCCTACAAAAAGGTAAAGAAAAATGCAATGTGAAATAACTCTCAGAAAATAATATGTGTTGCAGAGATACTAAGAACATGTTAGAAAACAGTAAAGAAATGGAAATAATTTCTTGTAGGGGTTCTTTCTAATTCTTTCAAGGAAATCCTTAGGACAATTACTTAAGAAGTAAGTTTTATTTATGGAAGACCTTGGCATTTGATTTCTGACAAATGATGGAAGAGATGGGAGAAGAGAAATTAAGAACCACCTTCTACCTCTGATAAAATCAAAATTGGCTTCAGCATTCAAATTATGCAGAGCTTGGTTGTTTTTGTTTAGATCTAATTAAAAAGAAACTTGTAGACCTATTTCACAATTGATTTTTCACAAGGGTAAAACAGTAAGCAGGATAATCCAGTGCCATAAAACCAGGAATGTGCATTTAACTTGTCAATTGTTTATGCACAACCTAAAGCACATCTTGGGGGAAAAAATGGGAAGAACTGATCCATTTTAGGTACTGGTTACAGAGATCATGGAAAACGGGTCTTGGCCTTGTGGCTAAGGCAACAAGTCATGGTGGGAGAAACCCACACCTCGGCTGAGAGACTAGGAATTCCAATCCTAATTAGGACTCCATCACAAACTACTTTCTAATGTGACACTGGGCAGATCATTTCACATTCTGAGCCTTAATTTCCTCAGACTTAAAACAGAAATCATGAAACCTACCTCATAGTGCTATCTTAGAATAAATTAGTAAGAGTCATATAAAATGTGAAGCATGTAGCTGGTATGTAATAGACAGCCAATCATTTCTCTATTTCCATTAAATCATTCTGTATGAGCAAATAGGGAAAACATTTAAATTAAACCCAACTTTAGTTTTTTCATCCTATACTTCTATCTTGCAAAAGGAAATTGTATACAGAGTAACAGCAAGAATTTGAATGCCAACTGATTTCCAAAATGGTGCAGTATAATTAGGAAATTCATGAGTCAAATTCCTGTTTATGCCTGTAATGTAAAGGCTAATCATTTGTTTGTTTTCTATAAGAAGGACTTGATTAAAGCCTCTTGCAGCAATCATTAAATAACCCTGTGCTTGAAGGATGCAGGCTCAGCTAGAACTGTGGTGTGCTAAAATCCATAATTAATGCATAGGGATGTGTGTAAATTAACAAATGAGTGTCATTTATACTAACAGTACAAATATGTTTCTTTTTTTGGGAATTACCTCCATGTTTTCTGTTAACCATTACATATTTATAAGCACAGAGCAATATAAACAGCATTCCAACAGCTACATACAGCCTCTAGTTCAGGCCATGATCTATATAAGGAGTTTTCCAACTTTTCCATAAAGGGCCAAATAGTGAATATTTTACGATTTGCAGGCCATATGATCTTTGTTGCAATTAATCAACTCTGTCATTGTAGTGTCAAAGCAGTCACAAACAATACATAAATAAATGCGTATGGCTGTGCTCAAAAAAAAACTTTATTAAAAAAATAAATACAGGCATTGGGCCAGATTTAGCCCAATGGTCTCTATGACAACAGGTAATAGTTTGCCTGACTTTGAACCATAGGCTGCTGATCCCTGACCTAGATCCTAATTCTCAGGTAGTACAATGTAGAGTATTATATTAGAAAATCATTGTTTATGCAATAGGTAAGGGTAATGGAGTATAAACCTGATATGAAAACTTGACAAGTTTCTGAACCTAAGTTATTCTGCCTCCTCAGACATAAGTTAGAAAAACCAGGACAAACTGAATTTACCACAAATTTGCTGCAAAAATCAAGTGACTCAAGATTTGAAAGCATTATGAAAAAATGCCACGTACTTACTTGTAAATATTATCATTGTGATTGTTATTATTATTATTATTATTAATTGCTCTTTTCAGCTCTATGTTTAAAGACCCCTGGAAGTCACATCTACTCTGGAATAACTTCAGAGGATGCAAACTGCATACAACTCACTCAGAGCTGCTCTAGCAATTCTAGAATTTGAGAAAGGTCAGGAAGGCTTGGGAGCCTGTGGAACTGCCATCCTAAGGCTAACACTCCCTGAAGTCAGCCCCAAGATACATTAGTCATGAGAGATGTTTTTTAAATCCTTCACCAATACATTTGGAAACACTGCAAATGACATTATAAACATATTATTACACCATGAACATCAGTACTAAAGAGATATTTGTCAAGGAGTTCTTGACAAATATGTTTGGAACACTTCTGTCCCTCTTTCAGAGATTCACAGTGCATAATCACAAACTGAAGATACTGAGATGTCCTGCAATAAATAAACTGTACACCTTTGTCCAACCCAGTATTTCTGAAACTTATTTGTGTAGAAATTCTTTGTTTTGTGGGTAAAGCCGATTAACGTTGTTCCCCAGAACACACACTGGGAAAAGCTGTCATATAGATTATTTTAGACTATTATACTCCTTTCACCCTAGGTGTAGGGAAATTGCCCCACAACTCTCACACTTAAAAGTACACACTTAGTGGGCCTCCCTGGTGGCGCAGTGGTTGAGAGTCCGCCTGCCGATGCAGGGGATACGGGTTTGTGCCCCGGTCTGGGAGGATCCCATGTGCTGCGGAGCGGCTGGGCCCGTGAGCCATGGCCGCTGGGCCTGCGCATCCGGAGCCTGTGCTCCGCAACGGGAGAGGCCACAACAGTGAGAGGCCCACATACCGCAAAAAGAAAAAAAAAAAAAAAAAAAAAAAAGTACACATTTAGCTATTTACTTACATTCCATCGTGTGTCGTTATATTGAGATTTTCACTTACAAGCAATCATGTGGGAACTAACCAAATTTGTAAGATTATTTAACCAGTATGAAAATCATAATAACCTCAATATATTTTAAAAAGGGAGACAGAGGATACATTTCAAATGTCAAATAGCTCTGATGTGAACTTTGAAAAATAACAACAAACATATCCATTGGAGACAATGTCAAGTGATAGAAAAAAAGCACTTCGTGCTTAAAGCACTAAAATCCATTAGAATCCGAATAACTCTTGCTTTTACTGAAAGCTACTTCAACTGGTCAGCAGGGAAAGAAAGTTGGAAAAAGAGCTGCATAGTCCATCAGTTTCCTATATATGGCTTCCTACTTACAAGACTTCTTCTGATGGCTTTGTTACATACTATTTAATCGAAAAAAGGCAATTTTGTTCTTATGGCAAATCCTCACTGGCCAGTGATCATCTGAGTTATGGTGCGTCTTTAATTTCCCTGTCTCTTTCCTTTACAAACAAAAATTTCTTCTACAAACAAAAATATTTTTGTCCAATGTTAATTTGGATACTAGATGTTGGAGCTAACTTCTGGAATTAAACATATAACTTACCCAAAAGCAACTTAAATCTAGAGGAAATAAACAAGATACCTTATTTCTAGCATCTAGCACAGTCCCGGACATAAACTAGGTATTCAATACATATTTGGTGAAAGAGTAAATGAAGAGATGAATCAAAGACACTTGTCAACTACTTTAGTTCAATTATACAACTATTATTTATAAATCATTTTTACTGAATAAGTTAGAGATATTTTCTTAAACTAAATATCTGATAATCCACAAAAACTGACACAAGAAAAATAATCTGTTATTACTCATTTCAACATCATAACCACTGTTTGCCCATGTACAGCAATGGAGAACTAAGATACTATTCTAGACAAGATACTAAACCCATCCATGCTACACAGACACTAGGCAGAATAAACTTTTTATTATACTGCTTAGATTATATTGCAGAGGGGAGGGAGGGGAAGATGGTGGAAGAGTAAGACACAGAGATCACCTTCCTCCCCACAGATACACTAGATTATATCTCAGAGACGATCCTAGTACTTTGAAGTATTAAAAACCATTAATACAAATCCAACATCATAAAATTCTCTTACAGATCAATAGAACAATCCTCCATCAAGTGCTTAGGACAAAGTACACATTCAAATAGAGCCACTGATATAAAAGCTATGACCGTTTCCCCTCATTTCTAATGAAATCTACATGTATAATATCTACTTAACAGTGTACTTCCTAGATTCTTTTTTTCACATCAGTTTTTTTTTATCACTCAGAGTATCAAATCTGATAGGTTTGTGCAATCTCCAAAGTATTGGTTTCATTTATTCAGACAGAAAACATGGTTCCTAACATAGCTCTTTGCCATTTATGAAACATTTGCTCATTTCAAAATAAGTTAAAAATTCATGTAATTAACCATTTTATTTTAAAATATATTAATATTTCAAAACACACTTCCCAGAACATGCTTCTAATGCATATGGTGTACATATACCACATTTTCCTTCAGTGAAAAAATAAAAGCCTTTGTTTCTAAGTGTACTGTAAAAGATTTCCTGAGGTGATTTTTGTTTTCTTTAATCTTTTAATGCATGTACCTCTTAACACTTTAATATTGACAATTTTTAAAAGCATCGTATGTCTACTATCTATTCTGAAAGAATTAATAAAATCTTCCATGGCAATTGAAAGTGATCCAAAGTTTCACATAATTAAATTAGATTTTATTTTTAAATACTTATATGCACTAATTATTGCTAATACCTAGATGCCTTTTATAAGTGAAATAGCCAGATGACAAATTAAACCATGAAAATATACTTCAACCAAATTGTGCAAGGAACACAAGTACAGTCAAAAGTTTTAAAAGATATAATAAGTGCTCTGTACAACTGTATTGAATGCGATGTCAAGAAATAAAATAATGAGAATCAAAATTACAAAATACTGATAGGCAGGTTAATATTTTCCAAAGTGTGTTCGCTTCTTTGAGGTTCACTGGTTGCTCTAGACTTATTACAATCTCTCACTGGTTTAGAGCTCACTTGCATTAAGACTTCTGATGATGGAGAGAGCACCTAATATATATGGCCCCCCAGGCTTCTAATGGACTAATAAGAATTAACAGCTTTTCTTGAACCTCAGAGCAGCCACACGATAGACAACTCTCTCTTTCAGGCAGTCGTAATTGAGCGCACTTACATTTTGTCTGTGTTTCATAGTCAAGACACCAAACTGAATTATAGAAGATTTGGAGCTTTTTTACAAGAATTAGTAGATAATTTACAATTAGGGACAACAAAAAGACACACTTCCCCCTGAACAGTTTCCACAACACTGTGAGTTTATCAAATAGGTACTTCCACGAATTCAAAATGGCTTATTCACCAATTTTAGATCTGTTCTTGGGGCACACCATGAAAACCTGCTGCAGAAACTGACAACCAGGCAGCAAAGACACCCAAAGGAATAAATACACTTAACCAGTCCAGCATGTGTTAATGAGCAGATTTATGCCTAGGACTGTGCTAAAAGGAACTTAAGAAGAGAAACCTGAAAACACATGACTATTATCACTATCTTATCCAATTTATTAAAATTATATAAATAAATTTTACTACATTCCCATTTCCAAAAGAATGCATGGAGATCAAAAGAAAACAAAAAAAATTCACTATTCAAACACACCATGCTGAGTTGAAACAGGGGTTCAGTTAAACAAACAGGATGAAAGTGTGTTTGGTTTTAAATGTGTCTAATTTAGTCACTTACCTTTTATTTCAATTCTGACGTTTCCAAGGGTCAGAAAATGACACCAAGAAATAGACTTGGCTGAACAGTTTACACATACTCATACTGAAACACATCCTTTAAAAAATCATTATTAATATAGTTACACATAAAAAATCAAACTGGGGAACACAAGGGATAGAGAAAGGCACAGTACTGATTTGATAATCCCACTTTGTCTCCAAATGAGAAAGTCTTTCTCACTCTCCTTCTTCCTGGTGCAATCCAGACATCCTGCAATGCCTTCCAGTGTGAACACGTTTCTGAGCTGATTAAATCTGTGGTTTCATTCCTACTCAGGCCTTCTATTTCCTAAGAGCTTCTCAAAGTTTCTGCAAGGAAAGGATCTTCTGACATCTTGGAGAAATTGGGAGCGCAAAATAAAAACCTTCCTGGAGAGCTTTTACTTGCACCGCCAGCAACTTGCCATGCACAAACAATTGCTAACCTTGCATTTCATAGGTTAGATATTCCTACAGATGAGTGGTTCCAGAGCCACAATCAGGTTTTTCTGGATATCATTGATGTATGTCTCACCTATTTCTTCTCAAAATGTATATGTACACGGGGCTTCCCTGGTGGCACAGTGGTTGAGAGTCCGCCTGCTGATGCAGGGGACACGGGTTCGTGCCCCGGTCTGGGAGGATCCCACATGCCGCGGAGCGGCTAGGCCTGTGAGCCATGGCCGCTGAGCCTGCACATCCGGAGCCTGTGCTCCGCAATGGGAGAGGCCACAACAGTGAGAGGCCCGCATACCGTAAAAAAAAAAAAAACAAAAAACGTGTATATGTACAAGGAAGATTCTGGGAAAACTACAATTCGACTGAAGTTTTACACCATCCACCAGGTATCTCGCTACTTTATATAAATGTGAGGGCAGAGGAGATTAATTAAAATGGGAATGTGCATGAAAGTGCTAGTTACTTATGTGTTAAGCAAAATAACAATATTGGAACCATCTCCTGGTCTAATGTTTAGAGCAACATATAAATGCTCCCAACACCTTTCCACCCATAGTTTTTTTTTCCCCAAGGTGGTAGGAAAAAGTGTCTGAGTTTTTCCTTTTCTGGAGTCTGTAAATCTTCTAAAACATGTTTCAAGACATTAGCTTCCTAAATACTTCACATAGGAAAGCTATATAGAAGGGAAAATGGAAGTGATTTGGCCTTTAAGATAGCAACCGAATATTAAAAGATAAACATTTATATATGTGAAATAATATACCTTGTTCTCACCAGTTGCTTAGAATATATATGTGACAATTCATGCTGGTTTTCATTGGAGAATAAGTTAACTCAGTGAATCTGAGTTAACTTCATGAGTTTCTTCATTTCAAGAATAAAAGAAAGCAGATGAAAAGCAAATACTAACAGTAAACTGAAGACCACATGCTATATACCTAGAGCAGGGTCTCCTCACCTTTGTTGCTACTGACATTTGGGCTGGAGAGTTCTTCTTTGTAGGGGACTGTCCTGTACATCTTAGGATGTTAAGTAGCATGCCTGGCATCTAGCCACTAAATGCCAGTAGCATCCTCCCCCAGCCCCATCACATCACCCCTAATTGAGAACCACAGATCTATAGTAAGTTGAAAGGCAAAAAAATTTTGGTAACAATAAGCACTAACATTATCTGTGGGCTTGGGTTTATGCTAACAATTTTATACAGCTGATATCTTGTTTAATAATCACAGATACAACTTCAGTTCTAATTATCATTTCTATTTTATAGAAGAAACATCAGAGTTTCCATGATATTAAATAACCTGAGAGTTCTGTTCTATAACAGGTTGTTAGCAAAATTACATAATGTCTTTGGAAAGCCAACATAACTGAACATTCCTTTCACAGATACATGGTAGAGGTCTGAAATTTTACAAGGATGCCTTAGTGCTGCTGTAATTAAAAAATACGAAGTAAAGCTTTAAGTCCCTATATGTCAGTAGTAGTATGCTGGGCGTTAATTTATCAGATTTTATTAAATTGCTCAATGCCAGCAGTTGAGATAATAATTCAGAAAGGCTAGGCTCAAAGTCCAGGATATTTCTGGGGAGACGCACCTTGAAGACAACATGAGGGCTGAAAAGGGAGGATATAAAAGATTGACTGGAGTCAACCAGTGTCAATGACAGTAGATTTAATTAAGGGAATAAATTTGTACCACCAATGAAGGCGAGAGAGTAATAAATTTTGCCTAGCTCCTTATTTATCTACAGCAATGGTTCTCAATGCAGGTAGTACTACCCCAGAAGCACAAATCTTTTAAATCTGTGATCTCATGTACGTATGTAGATTCCACACAGATGGGGGCGCTGTGCTGGCATTTAGTGGGTAATGGTCAGGGATACTAGACATCCTGAAATGCAAAGTATGCTCCACACAGCTTTCAAATGTCCAACCAGATATCCATCTAGATGAATAACCTGTTTATAATTATTTGAGCCCAGAACGTAATTTTAAGCAAATAAACACCAAGTATTTTTTGCACACTTTTATATTTTTTTCTGAATGTTGTTTTTGTTTTCATTTTAGAATGCAACCACTATGTAAACCTGGAAAAGTATAAAACTTACTTGATTTGGAAATTTACCAAGAGTTGTTCCCCAATTCAAAAAAGCGAAGTCACCAACTGCAACACCTCCAATAGTGCGAGTCACCAACATAACACACCTCCATTAGTGTGCAAATGTGGCTTCATATTTATGGAGAGTCTACACTTAGGTATAAGCAGCTGACTACCTTCTATGGCTTCTATTCTTCACATGTCTGAACACTGCATATTGAGATACAAAGAATTTCATTAAAATAGCTTTCTTTATATTCCTCCTTTATATTAATATGGAATCATATTGATTTTTTAAGTTAAGCGTTATATAATCCGTGCCATCTATCTTATTTTACTAGATTACCTTACTTATGAATTTCAATTTAGGATAGTAAAACAGGCCTCCATAAATAGGTTTTATAAGAAAAACATATTGAAACTGAGACCCTGGTAAAAGTTCTATCTTTTCTTACAGGTCCAAATACTACAACAAAAAGATAAACCTAATAAACACCCAATATTTGTAACAATGGACCAGATAATTTATCGAAAAGAGCATTCAACAGTTTAAAACTCTTTCATATGCATTATTATAGTAATTGGAAACCAGAATGCAGAATGCTTTTGTCAGTCATGCCTAACTCTTTCACCACCAAGTTTTTTAAGAACTTGCTACATGCTAGGGACAGTTGTAGCTTGTCAGAGATATAGAGGTGAACAAGTCAGGTGTGATCTATGGTACCATGGACTTCATATTTATAGCAGTGGGAGATGGAAATTAAATTAAAAAACAAACAATCTTAGTTTAAATTTAAACTGTTAAAACTATTAAAATCTTTAAAAAGAAAAGCAAAGTGCCTCTGATGAGTATACATCAGCATCAGTGTGTTTCAAAGTGTCTGTTGTGAGTTAACAGATCAGCATCCAGACCATCCAATTTGGCCCCAATCACTTCTTCAAAGCAGCTCCTGTTTTTTCTATTCTGAATCATCTTCCACCTTTCCTCACCTGTGCCAGAGCACAGTGAGCTTCACCTCCACCCTCCTCATTTGACATACTCTGCCATTTTTATTAATTATCTGTAGTGAGATAGTTTTGCCCTGTCAATCAGAAAGTTAGCTGCCAGAATGAGAAACCCATCTCCTATGCTTCCTTGTGCTCCATCATGTGCCCAGAACAGTGCCTTCCACAGAAAGTGACCCATACATAGTCAATGGAAATGGAGGAGAAAATACTAAGGGAGATGAACACTGTTACCCTGGCAAGATTATGGCAGACAAATGAGAGATTTAAGAGAATGACTTTAATTTTCCTTTAATAATTCATTTCCACTTCCTGATGGAATGCAGACTAGGGTAAGCATGGACCCATTACGGACACCAGATCCACTGAACAGAGTTCAAATCCTGATTCAGCCACTTATTATTAGAAGCGTAAGCAAATTCCTCAATGTCTCTGAGTCTCAGTTTCCCAATAGAGAGCATTATGAGGTTTATGAGGTTGTTACAACATAATGTTTCAGAAGCACTTAGCAAATTTTTTGGAGTACAGTAAGTGGTCAATTGTAGCTCCATTTTTCAGGTTTAGCAGCTGTGTTTACACTGTTGGAAGCAAATGGTCTAAGTATTCTATATGTGATTGGGCCATACCAATTACATCATATATCATCTAAAAATTGAAATAGAAAAAGAAAAGCTGTTAAAATAAGACAAGTCTTATAATATGTCTGCATTCAATCAACAAATTTGAGTCATACCAACTGTTATTACATGGGGTAAGGTGTGTAGTTTAGAAATAAAATGTATATTTCTCAAAGGTAAGAAGTCCCACCTTGGGGACAAATACATAGATTAATTGATTACAAACAACTTTTAACAGCTGAATCAATACTTTCTATGCATTATATTTAGGAAGTCCTTAGCCCACACTCCCGTACATTCAGACACACGAAAGCAACAGTTTTTTAAAATGGTACCCAGAGGCCTAAAGTATTCATTCATTTTAACGAGGTTAATCATTTCTTCCTCTACCTGAGGAGAAATGATATATACAAGTTGTAGACATTATGTGCCATCAAATTTCACTTCTTATGTTCATTATATCATATCATGCTTATGCCATGATATGTTTTATTTTTCCAAATGAAAATCAAAAATCACAGCATAACACTGTTGCTCAACTCCAATTTAACACAATTATTTTAAAGCTACTCTGCCAATTCTTTTGAAAGGATGGGAGTACATGTACCACATTATGGAGACTTCAGTCCCCAAGCTGCCTACATGTTACTGCCAACACTGTTTTCACTACAGAGCTTGCAGAGAGAACTTCAGTTGACACAAATTCTACCCACAAATAGCATGATGCAGGGCTGTTTCAGCAGATAACGGAGTAGATCAGGGACATCCAGAAATTGAGGAACTGACAGATGTCCTTGAGTGGGGTAAATACTTGAGAAAGGTCTAGTAGAATTGGGAAGGGAACATGGATGAGTGGATGGTGATGCAGGGAGTTTAGTAGTACACAGTGAGAAGAATTCTAGGAAAACAGAGAAGCAGGCAAGAAAGCAGTAGCAGGGACCTAGGGCAAAAGGGTTTTGGTCCTAAGGCTTGGGATTCGAGGTTGAATTTCATTATTCATAAACTGGGAACCAAGACTACGATGGAGTTTCTATAAACTGGGTACTTGGTAGGAGCTTCTTCACAAAGAAAAGTGCTTGGTATCTAAAACTAGGATTCACCATCAGAGTGTCAGAGCAAAATGATATACCCTATATTACCTGACTGGATCAGGATGGTCCCAGGACTTTCAGATGGGAGATAAACTGACTTATTTAGCTACGAAGACTGATTAAAGTGGCACTCACATGTGGGGTGCAGCAGGTAAGGAAAGACAGCTGTGGAAGGAGAACAAAGGGAAGGAACCAGGTGCAAGAGTGTATTGCTTTCAATCCCATTCATTCTCTCTCTCTCACACACACACATACACACACACACACACGGAAACATAATGGTCTGGCTAGGGAAGCAGCATTTTATTTATTTATTTATTTAAATTTTTGAATTTTATTTTACTTTTTTTACAGCAGGTCCTTATTTGTCATCAATTTTACACACATCAGTGTACACATGTCAATCGCAATCGCCCAATTCATCACACCACCACCCCCCACCACTTTCCCCCCTTGTTGTCCATACGTTTGTTCTCTACTTCTGTGTCTCAATTTCTGCACTGCAAACTGGTTCATCTGTACCATTTTTCTAGGTTCCACATATATGCGTTAATACACAATATTTGTTTTTTTCTTTCTGACTTACTTCACACTGTATGACAGTCTCTAGATCCATCCACGTCTCTACAAATGACCCAATTTTGTTCCTTTGTATGGCTGAGTAATATTCCATTGTATATATGTACCACTTCTTCTTCATCCATTCGTCTGTCAATGGGCATTTAGGTTACTTCCATGACCTGGCTATTGTAAATAGTGCTGCAATGAACATTGGGGTGCAGGTGTTTGAATTGTGGTTTTTCTGGGTATATGCCCAGTAGTGGGATTGCTGGATCATATGGTAATTCAATTTTTAGTTTTTTAAGGAACCTCCATACTGTTCTCCACAGTGGCTGTATCAATTTACATTCTCACCAACAGTGCAAGAGGGTTCCGTTTTCTCCAGCATTTGTTGTTTGTACATTTTCTGATGATGCCCATTCTAACTGGTGCGAGGTGATACCTCATTGTGTTTTTTTGTTTTTGTTTTTTTTTCAGTACGTGGCCCTCTCACTGTTGTGGCTTCTCCCATTGCGGAGCACAGGCTCCAGATGCACAGGTTCAGCAGCCATGGCTCACGGACCTAGCCGCTCCACAGCATGTGTGATCTTCCCAGACCAGGGCATGGACCAGTGTCCCCTGTATCGGCAGGCGGACTCTCAACCACTGAGCCACCAGGGAAGCTCCCTCATTGTAGTTTTGATTTGCATTTCTCTAATGATTAGTGATGTTGAGCAGATTTTCATGTACTTCTTGGCCATCTGTATGTCTTCTTTGGAGAAATGTCTATTTAGATCTTCTGCCTATTTTTGGATTGGGTTGTTTGTTTTTTTAATATTGAGCTGCATGAGCTGTTTATATATTTTGGAGATTAATCCTTTTCCGTTGATTCGTTTGCAAATATTTTCTCCCATTCTGAGGGTTATCTTTCCGTCTTGTTTATGGTTTCCTTTGTCGTGCAAAAGCTTTTAAATTTCACTCGGTCCCATTTGTTTATTTTTGTTTTTATTTCCATTAGTCTAGGAGGTGGATCAAAAAAGATCTTGCTGTGATTAATGTCAAAGAGTGTTCTTCCTATGTTTTCCTCTAAGAGTTTTATAGTGTCTGGTCTTACATTTAGGTCTCGAATCCATTTTGAGTTTATTTTTGTGTATTATGTCAGGGAGTGTTCTAATTTCATTCTTTTACATGTAGCTGTCCAGTTTTCCCAGCACCACTTATTGAAGAGACTGTCTTTTCTCCATTGTATATCCTTGCCTCCTTTGTCATAGATTAGTTGACCATAGGTGCGTGCGTTTACCTCTGGGCTTTCTATCCTGTTCCACTGATCTATGTTTCTGTTTTTGTGCCAGTACCATATTGTCTCGATTACTGTAGCTCTGTAGTATAGTCTGAAGTCAGGGAGTCTGATTCCTCCAGCTCCGTTTTTTTCCCTCAAGACTGCTTTGGCTATTCGGGGTCTTTTGTGTCTCCACACAAATTTTAAGATTTTTTAGCTCTAGTTCTGCAAAAAATGCCATTGGTAATTTGATAGGGATTGCGTTGACTCTGTAGATTGCTTTGGGTAGTGTAGCCATTTTCACAATATTGATTCTTCCAATCCCAGAACGTGGTATATCTCTCCATCTGTTGGTATCATCTTTAATTTCTTTCATCAGTGTCCTATAGTTTTCCGCATACAGGTCTTTTGTCTCCTTCGGTAGGTTTATTCCTAGGTATTTGATTCTTTTTGTTGCAATGATAAACGGGAGTGTTTCCTTAATTTCTCTTTCACATTTTTCATAATTAGTGTATAGGAATGCAAGAGATTTCTGTGCTAATTCTGTATCCTGCATCTTTACCAAATTCATTGATTAGCTCTAGTAGTTTTCTGGTGGCATCTTTAGGATTCTCTATGTATAGTATCATGTCATTTGCAAACAGTGACTGTTTTACTTCTTCTTTTACAAATTGTATTCCTTTTATTTCTTTTTCTTCTCTGATTGCCGTGGCTAGGACTTCCAAAACTTTGTTGAATAATAGTGGTGAGAGTGGACAACCTTGTCTTGCTCCTGATCTTAGAGGAAATGCTTTCAGTTTTTCACCATTGAGAATGATGTTTGCTGTGGGTTTGTCATATATGGCCTTTATTATGTTGAGGTAGGCTCCCTCTATGCCTGCTTTCTGGAGAGTTTTTTTTTTTTTTTTTTTTTGCGTTATGCGGGCCTCTCACTGTTGTGGCCTCTCCCATTGCAGAGCACAGGCTCCGGACATGCAGGCTCAGCAGCCATGGCTCACAAGCCCAGCCGCTCCGCAGCATGTGGGATCTTCCCGAACCAGGGAACGAACCCCTGTTCCCTGCATCGGCAGGCGGACTCTCAACCACTGCGCCACCAGGGAAGCCCCCTCTGGAGAGTTTTTATCACAAATGTGTGTTGAATTTTGTCAAAAGCTTTTTCTGCATCTATTGAGATGATCATATGGTTTTTATTCTTTAATTTGTTAATATGGTGTATCACATTGATTGATTTGCATATATTGAAGAATCCTTGCATCCCTGGGATAAATCCCACTTGATCGTGGTGTATGATCCTTTTAATGTGTTGCTGGATTCTGTTTGCTAGTATTTTGCTGAGGATTTTTACATCTATATTCATCAGTGATATTGGTCTGTAATTTTCTTTTTTTGGAGTATCTTTGTCTGGTTTTGGTATCAGGGTGATAGTGGCCTCATAGAATGAGTTTGGGAGTGTTCCTTCCTCTGCAATTTTTTGGAAGATTTTGAGAAGGATAGGTGTTAGCTCTTCTCTAAATGTTTGATAGAATTCACCTGTGAAGCCATCGGGTCCTGGACTTTTGTTTGTTGGAAGATTTTTAATCACAGTTTCAATTTCATTACTTGTGACTGGTCTGTTAATATTTTCTATTTCTTCCTGGTTCAGTCTTGGAAGGTTATATCTTTCTAAGAATTTGTTCATTTCTTCCAGGTTGTCCATTCTATTGGCATAGAGTAGTAGTCTCTTAGGATGCTTTGTATTTCTGCAGTGTCTGTTGTAACTTCTTAGGGAAGTAGCATTTTAATCCATACCTGACCTAAGCCACTACTTATACAATAAGAAATATAAAGTGAAGGCTGCAAATAATTATATACCAGAGATGTTATGAACAGGATGAAAATCATAGTTCACAAAACAGTAAATAAAAAACAGGAGAGGCAACACTTGGGCCTGACTGCCACCAGCAGTGTACATTACAGCTCTTCAGTGGAGTCCAAAGAGTAATTATAGAGACGTGAGTTAAACTCTGTAAGTGGTGGTGACACAGCATTTAATGCGATAATCTATTTCACCATCATGTTCCTTCCTTAAGAGGAAAATTTTAAACTAGGCTTTTTTTAAAAAGTGAGGTGGCACATATGCCAGTTTAAAAGTGAACTTTAGGGGCTTCCCTGGTGGCGCAGTGGTTGAGAGTCCGCCTGCCGATGCAGGGGACACGGGTTCATGCCCCGGTCTGGGAGGATCCCACATGCCGCGGAGCGGCTGGGCCTGTGAGCCATGGTCGCTGAGCCTGCGCGTCTAGAGCCTGTGCTCCGCAAGGGGAGAGGCCACAACAGTGAGAGGCCCACATACCGCAAAAAAAAAAAAAAAAAAGTGAACTTTATTAATAAACCACATAGGAAAGCTTCTCAAAGCTCCCCTAAAACTGTGGCAGAGGATCATAAATAAATATATCTATTGCCTGTATAACAAGAGCAATTGAAGGAAGACTAGTCAGCCTCTTCCAAACTTTCTCAGCAAAAGCCACTGATTTTCCACATTACAGTTTTTGGCCAATAAATTAACATATATTAATCTAACACTGCTATATAAAAGATGCTATGCCAGGTACTATAAGCTACTAGAAAAAGAAAAAGTATGTTTCCTACCTACAAATTTAGAATTTAATTAGGAGGCAAAACATACTCAGAATAATTGATTTAAAAAATGAATTTTATAAAGTCTAGGAGAAAGTGCCAAAGGTGTTGAGCATGAAAGATATCAAAGAGTTTAACATCATAGGAAAAGCTTCAGAGTGAATGAGGGTATGTATTTGGATAAACATATTCCTTCCTTCAACCTGGATTGTCTTCTACCACATTAAACGGTAACAAGAAGATATCCTTTTTTTCAGTCTGAGTACATCTTTGGATGCACCAGTGTGTCCTGATACACTAGACAAAACTCAGTGTGAAATCCTGTGGCCACTCTGATCATTCCTCCAACCTGGCTTGACATTTGGTGTCAAACTGAAAGTTCTCACATAGTTTTTTTTTTTTTTTTTTTTTTTACTATTATTTCAGGCCTGGCACACAGGATCCAAGAACAGAATTTACCATTCAGCACACACTTACCCTATAGGCTAGAGAGATGCTGTGTGGTTTGCACATATTAGCTCATCTACTGCAACCACCCCAGGAGACAGGAACCATTACTGTGGCATTTTCATATACGAGGAAATAACAGAGAGGTTAAGCAACTGGTTTATAGCCAAACAGCTAGATAATGCCTGCATTGAGATTTCAAATTCCACTGGATGGATATGACAGAGCTGGCTTTTATATCTCCTGAGAACATTTTTATAGAAAAGGCAACACTTCATTCTCATACAGCACTTGGCACTTAATCTTGGAAATAGAAAGTGATAATTATTTGAGGGTCAAAAGATTGAATATATAAATGAATGAAATATGCAGCTTCCCAGCCAGTTCTGTAGCAGCAGATTAGGGTGCAGGGTCAAATTTTCCCTAGAGACCTGCCTGGCAAGAGCTGGGTTAGCAAAATACATGAAACACACATGTAGGGAAAACAGTGTTGGAGAACCAGTGGCTGTCTCTGCCCTAGAAACTCAGATTCTTTGTAGGCATCAGAAGAGAAAATGTTCAGCTAGTTCTTACCACAAAGCAAGGCTCATATGTATACTTCTAGTGACTTACTTAGTAAGTGATGGACTTAAATAGTATTTAAAAGCTAAGATTTAACATTTACAGAGCTTGTGTTCCATTAACTGTTCTAAATGCTTTATATATGGTACCTCATCTCATCCTAGTGCAAACTCTATGTGGAAGTACTACCATCAGCCCATGTGTACCTGTGGGGGACTCTCAGGTACAGAAAGACCAAGTCTCTTCCCCCAAATCACTCAGCTAATAAGAAACAGAGTCTGGATTCAAACACAGGCAGTCTGACTCCAGAATCCACACTTTTGTCATGATACCTTACCATCCTTTAATAAGAAGTGAGAAGAATGACATGAAAGATGCAATTGAGGGTGCGTGGGATTCAAATACATTAGGCAAACTGTTATCTAAACTTGGAATATCAGAGTAGTTATTGTCATGGCTTCTTTGTGCAATACTTCTCTCTTAAGATCTGTGCTCTTGTGTAAACCCCTATTGTTAGACCAAAAATAAGAATTCAGGAGAGAATTTGGTGGTCAGGATGGTATACGTAAGCATCCGGATAAGTCTGGTTTCAAATTATGGCTATGGCACTTATTAGCTATGTGTCCTTGAGCAAGTTATTTAATATATCCCAGCTTCTTTTTTGGGGGAAGGGGTATAAAAGGGGAATCATAATTATATCTACCTTAAAGTTGTGGTGAGGTTATAAAGTTCTCAGTCAAGGGAGATTATGCTCCCATATAGCATTTTTGATTCCCATAACCAGGAGGGGATGTTACTGGCATCTAGTGGGTAGAGGCCAAGGATAACGCTAAACACCCTGCAATGCACAGAACAGTCCCACAACAAAAAGTTACCCAGTCCAAAATGTCAATAGCCAGTAAGTTGAGAAACTCTGGTCAAATGTACATTTGAAGTACGCCTGGCATAACATTAACAATCAACAAATTTTGTCTGTTGCCTTTTACTGTTGCCTTACTGTATGCACAAAATTCATGAACTGATTAGGCCAAAGTTTTAAATACTAAAGACTAAAGGATTTTTATTCTTTCTTTAATCCAGGAGAGAAAAGTGACTTCAACTTACATAAGTATTGAGTCCTTCTGTGAATCGTTTTTTATGATTCTTCCCACACGTTAAATAAAACTAAATTTTAAATGACATTTAAAACAGTTGGTGACTTATACTATGATTCTGGCCCTGAAGTCTCGGTAGCTTATAACTGATTTACTGATTCTGGCCCTGAAGTCTTGGTACTTATAACTGATTTACAATATTCACTGGGAACAGTGGAAAACTTTTTAGGAATGAAGGCAAAAGAAGCCCACTGAAAGGTTTGTTTTTGTAGTAGAAACCTTCCATTCCTCTCTCCCCACTTCTGAAGTAACTTGCAATATTTATTTAAGAAAACACTAGAGGACTTCCCTGCAGTGGTTCAGTGGTTAAAAATCCGCCTGCCAATGCAGGGGACACAGGTTCGAGCCCTGGTCCAGGAAGATCCCACATGCTGCGGAGCAACTAAGCCCATGTGCTACAACTACTGAGCCTGCATGCCACAACTACTGAAGCCCACACACCTAGAGCCCGTACCCCGCAACAAGAGAAGCCACCGCAATGAGAAGACTCTGCACCACAACGAAGAGTAGCCCCCGCTCACTGCAACTAGAGAAAGCCTGCACACGGCAATGAAGACCGAACACCAAAAATAAATAAATAAAATAAATTTTAAAAAAGAAAAAAAAGAAAGAAAAGAAAACACTAGAGATCAGAATCCTCTATATACTTGTCTTGCTCAATTGCTCTGAGTAGCTGTCTTTCTGGGCCAAGGGTTCTTTTTTTTCCCCTAAAGGCTCAGTCCTGGAAATTGGACTGTTTTCCTGAAATAGCTGGAAATATGCATATCAGGAAATATGGTCAAGAGAACAGGAGGCTCCCATGTTCAACACAGAGGACAGCTGTAAAGTAACATTCCGTGCTTTGCAGTTCAACAATAACACGTTTACTGTGTACTCAGCACTGTGTTAGATATAAGTGTAAGCACCAGGGACTCTCAAATAGTGGCTTTTGTCAAGTTGGATCTCTAGGCCTTCATTTCAGCTCTCAGAAGTTAACATAAGTACTATTTCTAAACTGATAGCTTGCATTCTTTCTTTATGCTTTCTGCCAGAAACATATCCTTAAAAAAACCTATCACTGGAAGATGCTACTGTAGTGGACTTGCTTTTTAAGTTCATTTTCAAAGTGTTTGTTACTATTCCACAGAAAGACAACCAATCTTCATATATTGATCTTGTATCTTACAACCTTGCTGAACTCATTAGCTCTAATAGTTTGTGTGTGTGTGTGTCTGTGTGTGTGCATGAGTGCGTGCATGTGTGTGGTTTCCTTAGGATTTTCTGTATTCAAGATAATACAATCTGCAAGTACAGATAGTTTTATTTCTTCCTTTCATACTGGATGCCATTTTCTTACCAAATTGTCCTGGATAGAACATTCAGTACAATGCTGAAGAGAAGTGTCATGAGTGGACATCCCTTAAAGAAAATGTGATATGTGTATCACATATTATCCAACCTTAAAAGAAAATCCTGCCATTGAGGACAATATGGATGAACCTAGAGGTCATTATGTTAAGTGAAATAAGCCAGGCAGAGAAAGACAAATACTGCACGTTATCACTTAATATATGGAATCTACAAAGAAGTCAAACTCAGAAGCAGAGAGTAGAAGAGTGGTTGCCAGGAGCTGCGGGGAGGAGGACATAGGGACAGGTAGGTAAAAGGGTACAAACTTTCAGTTACACGATGAATACGGTCTGAGGGTCTAATGTATAGAACGGTGACTATAGTTGATAATGATAATTCTATACTGCATTACTGAAATTTGCCAAAAGACTAGATCTTAAACATTCTCATACACACAAGAAATGTAAATATGTCAGGTGATAGACGTATTAATTGTGGGAATCCTTACACAATGTATATGTATATCAAATCATCATACTGCACACTTGAAATATACTGAATTTTGTTTGTCAATAATACTTCAATAAAGCTGGGGAAAAAAGAGTAGGCATCCTGTCTAGTTCCTAATCTTAGGGGAAGAGTGAACATTCAGTCTTTCATCATTAAGTATGATCTCAGCTGTGGGTTTTCCATAAATACTCTTTATCAGGTTGAACGAGTTTCCTTCTATTCCTACTGTGCCATGAGTTTTTTTAGTCTGGTTCTTTGTTTACTTAAACTAGAAATGGACGTTATATTTTGTCAAATGCTTTCTTGTTTTTAACCTCTATTGAGATGATCATACGATTTCTTGTTTTTCTTTTTTAATTTACTAATATGATAATTTGCAGTGAATCATTTCCAAATGTTAAACCAACACTGCATTCTAAATCCTCGTTAGTTGTGACGTAGTATCATTTTTACATATTGTTGGTCTACATTTATCAAACTTTTGTTTAGAATTTTTGTCCCTATATTGATGAGAAATATTGGTCTATAGTTTTCTTTTATTTAAATTACTTTGTCTAGTTTTGATATCAGTATACTAAAAAAAGACAGACAATAACAAGTATTGGTGAGGATTTGGAGAAATTAGAGCCCTCATAAATTACTGATTAGAATGTAAAATGGTGCAGCTGCTTTAGAAAATAGTCTGGTAGGTTCTCAAAGCATTAAATATAGAGTTACCATAAGATGCAGCAATTCCACACTTAGGTATATACTCAAGATAACTGAAAACATATGTTTACATAAAAACTTGTTCATGAATGTTTACAGCAGCTTTATTCATAACAGCCAAAATGTGGAAACAACTCAAAAATACATCAACTGATGAATGGATAAACAAAATGTGGTATATTCATAGAGCCAGATATTATTCACCTACAAATAAGAATAAAGCACTAATAGATGCTACAACATTAAGACCTTGTGTTAAGTGAACAAAGTCAGACACAAAGGCCACATATTGTATAATTCCATTATATTAAATGTCCTGAATAGGCAAATCCGTACAGTCAGAAAGTAAATTACATAATGGTTATGAGGGGCTGGGTGGAGGAAGAACGGGGGTGACTGCTAGTCGGTATGGGGTTTCTTTCTGAGTGATGAGAATGCTCTAGAATTAGACAGTAGTGGCAGCTGCACAATCTTAAGAATATGCTAACACCCACTGAATTGTTTGCTTGAAAAGTAAATCTTATGGTATATGAATTATATCTCAGTTTTAAAAGTCATGTGTGTATACACACACACACACTCACACACACAATGATTTTATCACATGTATCACAATTATTTTCAAAAAGCATGGAATTTAAAAATGGAAGTAACACTGCCTTATAGCTCATGCTAACATCCTATTTTAGCAAATGAAAACTTGAGGCCTAGAGAAATGAAGTGACTTGACAAAATCACACAGCGAGTTACACAGAATTTTTTTTTTGTAATTACCTGTGGTCCCTGACTGCTTCCAGAACTATTTCCTTACACGTGAACATTCTCCAATGTTGAAAGTATTAGACAAAAACAAAGGAAAACTAAAAACATATTAACTCCAAAACGCCTACTTCCTTGACGACTCCCTTGTTGCCAAAATAATTTTTTTCAAGTCAGTTTGCTTTTTTCTTAAGTTGTAACAAATGCCCTTTGTGGTAGAGTTTAGTATTAAGAACATTAACAAATCTATCATCTTGCTCAGAAAGTGACCCACATTGAAAAATTCTAAGTGGATACAATCAATGTTATTCTCCCTTATCTTACAGATGAGAAAATAAACAATAAGCTTCAGACATTTGTTTTCATAAAAAGATTAGCCTGAAAGAGAATGTCAGATCTGCACTCTGTAAGGTGCTAATTTTTCATATCAGATAGAGACAGAAGCTCTTAAAAGGACTTAGGCATTCTTTTTCCAAGCTCCCTCCCTCCTTCTCTCCCTCTTTTTTTCCCTCCCTCCCTCCTTTCTTCCTCTTCTTCTATCAGACTTTTCTAAAGTAGTCATCTCTACTTGGCATAAATACAATGAGAATGTACTCAGCATTTAAACAATATGAAAACTGCAGCCTTGTTTTGAAAAAATAATCAACCCTTAACAAGAAGAATTACCAAAAATCAGTACTGGGAAGAACCCTAAGCTAGTGAAGGTAGTGCACACAAGGACACAAATTTTAAAATCTGGAATGGAGGAAGTATATATGGCATCCATGGAAGGACATGACAAATCTCTGAATTTCTAGACTTTGCTCACTCTCAGGATTAGCCTGTAGCTTCTGAGACCTAAACTTGGGGAATCCTGGTGCCAGGAGAGAGACCTCAAGATATTTATACTTTGCATCTGGGCCCATATCAAGACTCTTAGGACTCTTCTACCTAGTGTATGTTCAAGACAGTTTCTAAAAAAGTATTCTATTTACATTCCCATAGAGTTGCATAGATTAACCTGGCTTTACTTTTTTGCATCAGGTGCTTAAAAAAATCAGGGCTAAAGTAACTTAATCTCAAATTGACAGTGGGATGATTGTTTTCATGATTATAATGGTATATTACATCTTAGTCTCAGAAATTCAGCTAACGTTTTTCTCCTTTTAACTCTGCTACAATTGAGACAAATTCATTATTTTATTTCTCTTCTGGACATTATGAAGTTGCATGCAAATCAAGGAATTAGAGTCCTGCCCTAATGTGATATACACTGGCTTGTTCTGAAGAGAAATGGGCCCTTAAAAGCATGTTGGTCACGAATATGCATGACCCATGCAGTCACTCGAATTAGTAGACCGAACTGAATGAATTGTACAGTTATGACAGTTTCAGATTGTAGTTTGAGAATTCTCACTGAATTTGACTTACCACAATTTATCTAATAGGGAGAATAAATATTTGTGTTTAAATTCTATAAATAAACAGGAAAAAATCAATAGAAAACTAGTGAAGTTTTTTTTTAATATGGTATATCTTGTCTATAATCATTGAGAAGAATTATAGAAACTTATTTCCAAAACACTTCATGCTGATTCACAACAAGGCAGGGTGCCTTCTTATTTGTTTGTTGTCTCTACAGTACAGACACAGTTTTGTAAACACAAGACTTTTTGTGAGTTAGCTCTTAATATACCCAACTGCCATATTCTGACACTATTATGCATTTAAATACACAGCCAAATATATATGGAAATTACCAGAACGTATATTTGTAAATAACTTTGTAAAGATTACTTCCCAAAATGAAATAACTTATGCTTAAACATATTTGAAGAATACAAAACAGATTCTATTTCTTGTAAATGTAATTTCCAGTATGCTAGCAGGCTAGATTTAGATGTTTAACCAAAACAGTAAAAACAATAAGAGCAAACACAAACCAAAACCACAAGTGCATATTTCCAAGAAATTTACCATTCTTTACTGAATTTGCACAAATTAACTTGTAGCTTAGAAGTCAAAATGTGATATAAAAATAATATAGTAGGGGCTTCCCTGGTGGCGCAGTAGTTGAGAGTCCGCCTGGTGATGCAGGGGACACAGGTTCGTGCCCTGGTCCGGGAAGATCCCACATGCCGCGGAGCGGCTGGGCCCGTGAACCATGGCCGCTGAGCCTGAGTGTCCGGAGCCTGTGCTCTGCAACGGGAGAGGCCGCAACAGTGAGAGGCCGGTGTACCGCAAAAAAAAAAAAAAAAAAAAATATATATATATATATATATATATAGTATAAACATGTCTCTTTTTAATCCTTAAATCTGTCCTATTGTTATCATTTTTAGGTGAGTAGTACATTAACTAAAATAAGGTTTTGTAAAAATTAGCTAACACGTATTTGGGACAAATGAGCATGCATCTTTTTTTTTTTTTTAACTAGTTGTCCCTTTTTTTTTTTAAAGACTTTGTTTTCTTTGTTGTTGTACAAATCACAATTATGAGATTGTCCTCTCTCTCTTTTTTTTTTTTTCGGCTATGGCCCTGCATGTGGGATCTTAGTTCCCTGACCAAGGATTGAACCCGCACCCCCTGCAGTGGAAGCATGGAGTCTTAACCACTGAACCACTGGGGAAGCCCCCAGCATGCATCTTTTGACTACTCACTATTTACAGGTATGCTGATATGGATATATGACCTTTAGAAATTATATGTCCATTGACTGAACTATAATTACTGTTTCATGTCCATTATATTAATTTCTCTCAGTAGACCTGTGCAGTGGCTTGAGTGTACGTTATAATGTCCCCTTTACAAATAAGAAAACTGAATCTTGAAAAAGTTATCCACTAAGGATCAGAATTCAGTTCTAGATTCCAATTTTCTTCTAGACACCATGAGAGAAATGACGTGCAAAGAAGTGTGAATTACTGAGTATATACTTAAGAATTCTTAGGATAGAACCAGTATGTAGTGGTTTCAAAATGCTTAACCTCAAACAAATTTCCCCTTTCTCTACAGTGCCTCTCTAGACACATTTTCAACATTCCATAAAGTTAAAATAGAGCAGAAATGTGATTAGGTGAGAGCAAATCACTGCGATTTTGTGAAAGGAAACTGCTTTTCAAGGATTCAGTTGTTGGTTTTTTTTAAATGATAAAAAAGAATCCCATTTGGACATTACTATGCTTTTTTTACTATATTCATTTATTCTCTTCCTTTTTATAAGAACATAATAAATCAAGCATAATATTTGAAAGCTGGCACCTCCTTATTGTTTTAGGATACCATCCTTCCTTGCAGGGTATCATTTTGGGAACCAGAGTCTTAGTTCCTCAGTTAGGATAAGAAGTCCTGTATAGGTTTCCAAAACGTAAACAGGTTTTATTATCATTGCATTACCCAAGATTAGAATAGATACCTTTCTAACTGGCAGCAATGAAATTACATGATCCCTTTAAAAGAATGCTTCTTTTGATTAAAAAAAACCCTAGACAAAATACAAATAATGATTTTGTGAAATATTCAACTGTTATTATTTGCCAGAATGTATTCCAAACATACTCAGGGGCCTGTGCTGCTACAAGATTTTTAATAAATAATGATAATTACCATAACCTGTGTGTTTAAGCTATGCCAACTGATTTACATACACTGTTTTACTTAAACCTTACAATAATTCTAGGCTGTAAAACCATAGGCAGATGAAGCTAAGAGAGGATAAAATTTTCTAAGTCTCATATCTAAATAGAGCTTGTGTTTGAGCCATGGTTTGTCCACCACCATTTCTTTCGCACATAAGGTGGAAAGTTTCCATTCCTGGAGAGTATCATGGCTCAGCTCTTTAGCTGCATGTAACATCTTAGTGAGTCTCTTCCTGTCTGATGTGTTGGAAGCAAACCAACATATAAAAAAGACCTGTTATGATTAGACATAAGTCCCTAATTACTAACAGTCTTCAGTATTCTGTAGATATTAACTCATAAGTGAATACATAATTACTTAGCATTTCTATACAAAAATCACTTCCTTTGGATGGTATGTTCATCCTTTTCCATGCCTTCATAATTCCAATCTGAGCAGAACTCACAACAATCCTGCCACAAGCAGCCTTCCCACATATCCCTTCCCCTACCCCATCCACATACTTAAGAACTTTTATGAGTTCACATTTGTCTTCAAGTTTTGTGCTAAATTCCAACTTTCTTCCCAAAGTTTCATTTTGACCCTAAGACCTAGTGTAGTCTTAGTGTGTTTATCTATGTCTCTCCCACCTATTCATTCCTCAAAATTGCTTTCACTGGTAATTATTTTTTAAAAAAATATTTTAAAATGTTTACCCTTGATTCTGGATTGTCATCTAGTTCACAGCTTCTAAAACTAACATGTATACAAATTTCTGGGATATATTGTTAAAATGTAGATTCTTTCTCAGTACGTGTGGATTGAACATTAAGATTTTGCATTTCTAACAAAATCTCAAGTGACGTTGATGTTTCTGATTCCTGGACAACACTTTAAGGAATAAACAGTAAAAAACCACTACAAAAAAGTTATACATAAGATGGATTCATCATTCGTTTTATGTAACTCTTCTATACTGCTCAAGGGTGTAGCTATTGATCTAATCCATATGGTTATTGGTTGCAAAGAACGTTATACATAAACATATAGCTACAGTGAATATATAAGTTCTAGACAGGTAAATTAAAAATAAAGAATATAATATGATCAATTTGGATTCACCTATACCATTTGGAGAAAAGCTACATAATATACTTAGTCAGACCACACATTCTGGCCAATAATTCTGGCACTGAGGATGGTGTCTACCTGAGAATAAATGGCCTCGAATGGTGATCCATACTCTGAGCATTTGTGGTACTAAATCAGGGTCAATAAATGGGGATTTTATTAATTCTTTTCCTAGGAAGAAAAAGATCATTGTATATATGAAGAGACAAACATATTTTCCATGGAACAGGGTTTATTCTTATGTATACCATCTGTTACATTTGCGAATCTACAAAATTTTCTATTAGTTATTAATTATAGCTGAAGACAATTTCTAGAGTAGGCTTGATGGTTAAAAAAATAGAAAGTAAATTTAAAATTTAAAGGCAATGTAAGAAATCTCAAGCATTTGGAGAACAAGCTGGCATTTGCCCTTGAAGTACCTTTTTTAACATATGAAGTGATTCTGAAAATACTACTGACTATTTACTAAGTTAACAAAATACTCTCATCTTCATTTACATTGAGAGCTCCACATACTTATATAAAATAATAAATGGAATATAAATGTATCCTAAACCTCTGTTCTGTTCCACAATTAGAATGTTCCTGTAGTTAATATTAACAAAAGACCCATCTCCCTTCAGCTTATAATTCCCTCTATCACTGTTTTCCACACCTGCCTTCCAATTAAAATTCTGATTATCTCCCTGAGTCTCCCCTGAGGTCACTGTTTCTTTCTTCATAGTTGCTAGGTGAGCTCTATGCAAGTGCTTTAAAACACCAGAGCAATCCAATGATGGAGAATCTTCTCCTAGTGTGCACCATGGAAATTTAAATTTAAATCTCCACACATCACAGCTTCTAAATTTGTTAAGTCTTCTCTGTATCCACAAAACCAAGAGAGTTTGCCTACTTTTATTTCCCAAAGCAACCATGTTCAAGACCCTGGGACACACACCACAAGCTTCACATTTACCGGCTCTCACTGCCTTATGTATTCTTTCTTGTGTCAGTGGTGACTTAACCATTAGTTTTGCCTCAGAAATTGTATTTCTGCTACACATGTTGTCTTCAGTTTTTTCAAGTTTTCATAAATGTTGATTATAAAAACAATTTAAGCCTCATCGAGAAATCAAGTGAACCAGTGAGTATATTAATCTTTTGCTCCCATATAATATCAATTTTCCAAACCACAGGTGAAGCCTTCCTAAGGTTTTGTTCATTATCAGTCAAGCAGAAAGTATTGAATATGTTCTGTATACTCAGCCCTATAGAAGAAGGCATGAGAGGGAGGCAAAACATAGCCAAGATTATCAGATATGCACAAAGATGGCTTAATCCTGTTATCTGAAATTACAGAATGTCTCACTAAGATAGGTTATATAAATAATTATTTTACAACGATTTTTTTCTCAAGGAAAATAAATTCTATTCCCTTCACATTAAGAGTAGATGAGTGAAGCCCTAATCGTACGATCAATTGACTATAGCATATGCTGCAAGTGCATAAATCTTTTGTTGTACATACATCTGACTAGGAATTGCCACACTAATCTGTCAGTTTTTACTTCACCACAGCACCTGCTGGGATGCTATTGCCCATTAAGATTGTTCTGATATTAAAGAAAGCAATGGCTCGCACACGGCCTATCTGAAGAACAACTATATTCTTTCCTTTGTACCTTCCTCTCTCCTTCTCTCCTGCCTGCATAACTGCCTTCCTTCCTCCTCTCTTTCTTTCCTTCTTTATTCCTTTATTTTCTCTTTCCCCTTCCTTCTTTTTCTTTCTTTTCTCTTTGTTTCTTTCATTTCCTGAAAACATCTTACAGTGGTGAAATGGAAAAATATACTATAATTCCTCCAATGCATCTTTTTAATAAAGTACTTGTTCCTAACTATCTTTCCTCCAACAGCTTTATTTATAATTTTCCCTAATTGATGAATTTATCTTACAAGTGTAGAGGGTTGAACTATGTGCTTACAAATATGTGACACAGGAAATTCTTCAGTGATCATTATTAATGGAGATACTGCCAGTCTACATAAATGGGGGATACACAGGCACTCACATGCATGTTTAAAAAGGCAAGATATGGGGATTTCTTTCCCACAATTATATAAAGTAGCAGAGATACTAACTGATAAGGGCCTTACTTTTTAAGCAGACACCTCTAGCTTGTTAATGAAGAATTATGTCTTTCCAAGGAAAGTTTATGTTTGAATAAATGGCTCTCTTCTATTTATTAAATAGCTTTGAAAATAAGGGCCTCTTTCTATTCACAATGCCTTGCAAACAGTCGACAAAAAAGATTTAATAAATTATGGTATCCCTATACCCAGCATCATCCCAGTTTAATCTGAACTCAAATAACACCAGACCAAATATATGCCATTGCTTTTCTCTTGATAAAAAAAAATAGAGCAATACACTAATCAGAATCTCACTTCTGCCTACGATGCAAAAGAATGGGGAATGAAGATATTAAGATCCTGTTATGGTATTTCATCAGGAATCATTACAAAATCCTTGTCATCTGAACTACTGATACATTTGAAATTGTCCAGTCAGTAGAAAGTTCAGACCATGCAAAGAAAAAACCTTTATCTTATTAATCATCTCAAATTTTCTGCCATTCCAAATCCCATTTTAAAATAAGAGTCAAGACATATTTTATTTTAAGCAATGAGAAAATTGTGGCCACCTTTAAAATGAATCCATATGTGCCAGATGACCACAAAATCAATATACAATTCCCAGTGATTTTGCTACTATGCTGTAGCATAGAAATCTGCATTCTGTCCATCTGCTCCTTTAAGATGGAGAACACAAAATTTAGTCTGGCTTTTCAGCTAAAAGATAACAGATTTTTTCCTTTCCATCAAATGTGTGATTTTTTAAAATAAAACCTGATTTACAAATATATCAAATAATTGTGACCACTCTGCCTCCAAAAGAATTTTGCATTTTGTAAGAGAAGGCAGCATGAAGTTTTTTTTAAACCCAGTTAGGTATCATTCATTTTACATGAATTTGATCGACAACTTTTCATTTAGATCCATTTTTCTTTAGAGATTATAATATGGCAGTTACTCATAAATGCTTTATTTCAGGTAGACTTTTACCTTAATGTACATTCTCACATGAAAATATTGTTAATAATCAGGTACTAAATCTGGTCAGATTCCAATTTCCATTAAGTCATTTAAGAGAACAATCCCACTGATGCTTCTAAGAGAGCTTAATATTCTTTCTTAAGAGAGTTAAAGATAGAAAATATACAACATATTCTGGAGTTTTTGTTGAGCCCAGGTAAATGCATTTAAAGAAAAAAAATAATAAACACAGAATTTCCAGTTTTAAATTTTATTTTTAAGAGCTGAGTACACAGTTAGATGTACTTCTCATTAAACAACTGAGATGTTATGAAATGTCTGGTGCTGGAAATTCTTAACAGAGCTGCCTGTAAGCCAATTAAATCCTCTACATGGCGCCACCTCAGCTTTTCTCCCAATCCCAATAGAGATTTTCTAAAAAAACAAAAAACTAATAATATCTACAATGAACAGCATTCCTGTAGCCTGTAGGTCTAGCCTGCTACTTTATTTTCCCCTGACAATAATGGAGGGCCTTATTATTTTGTTTCCCCTGGGCATTTATGAGGCATGATGAGGAAAAGGGTTAGATCTTCTCTGGAAAAGAGCACAGTCTTCAACTCTCTTTGGCCATATAAACGTCTTAATGGGCATTACATTAGAAAGGAATCCTGTGGTATTATGTTACTTCTTCCCAATTAGAATCTCTATTTTAATGTGATCACCAAAAAATTTAGTGCCTGTCATTTGATAAGACTGCGAGTAGGATTTGCTAGACAACAATTAATAAAAAATGTGAGGCAAATGCTGCATGAGTACACTGGCTGCCAGTGGGTAGAAATGAATGGGCAGTAGTGGAAATTAATGGATGGGGAAAATCTACTTCAATTTCCTTGGAAAATGTACTGCAACTGCTATGCATTAATAAATCAAACTTTATTGTTTTAAAAATGAATAATATATTTTGATTTAACAGGGTAACACCTCCTCCTAAACTGCATAACCATATTAGCTATTGCTCTTTTGGATATATTCAAACTATATGTTTTGCTTTGGTAAATCATCTTTTATGATGCTTGGCACTAAATCAGATCAAGCTGTCAACAACTAAGAAAAAAAGTTATTACAATGTCATCTTCCAATTTATTGCTTTAAATAATAAAAACTGTTTTAAATAAATCAGTTTCTTTCAACATCTATTTTTAAAAATTTCTCCTCCATTTTAATCCCACATTAGGTTCTGACCTTTTGTTAATGCTAACTCAGATACATGGCTTAAATTTCTGATAATCAAAGGGAGATATAAGACACTTGAACTTAAAAGATAATATAGGTTTATATGGACTCAATATTTGACAAATATATTTATTTAGCACAAATACATTCAAAATTATTTCAAATCTTTATGTGCTTCCTCTAACATATTTTTTTGGAGAAAATCTAGTTAAATCTATCATCTCATCTGAATACTACAATTACTTTTAGCTACTTAAATTAAATCCATCCCCCACACAGTGCAGGTACACTCGCAACATAATATTTATTTAAAAATTTGGTGCCGGGCTTCCCTGGTGGCGCAGTGGTTGGGAGTCCACCTGCCGATGCAGGGGACGCGGGTTCGTGCCCCGGTCCGGGAAGATCCCACATGCCACGGAGTGGCTGGGCCCGTGAGCCATGGCCACTGAGCCTGCGCGTCTGGAGCCTGTGCTCTGCAACGGGAGAGGCCACAGCAGTGAGAGGCCCGCGTACCACAAAAAAAAAAAAAAAAATTTGGTGCCAGCCAAGTTTTTTAAAGGAAGATGTCTGCTGATGATATTCTGGAAAACTGGAACAGGTCCACTAATCATGAAGAATCCAAAATGCAGAAAAGGAAATGTGCATGTGTAGAGCTATTATGATATCAAACAAATTATTTACCCTCAACTAAGTGCAAAATGATAAGAGAGTGTAAAGGGCTGGAATGGAGATACTTTCTTCTCCTCCTAATACTGCAATTAAAGGGGTTGATGTTGGGTAAGTCATTTCACCCCCTGGGCTTTTTCCTCTTTAGCAAAAGGAGATAGCTTGCATCATTTCTAAGGTCTTTTCTAGCTCTAGAAATTTGATGAGTCCATATTATTGCAGTTGTTTTTTCTGCTCATTTATCTCACAGTAGGCTAAAATTATGGAGTGAAATAATCGAAGGCTAAACTTAGCATGGCGATAATAGCAATGCATGGAGCCCATGAGGAATGATTACACCTCTCAATGAAATCATTAAGGAACTCCCTGGGGGACAACTTCCTACCTAGGAAACTGAGTAGTTCTAAAAGGAGGGATTCGTTTAGAGATTTAAAATAAAAATAAATAACATTAATACTACTAAGAAATTCTTCTGAATAAGTGAACAAGGAGTTCTAGAAAGAATAATGGCAAAGTTTATCAAAAAGTTTGTCCCTACCCATTCTCTTTCACCGTCTCTCTGCACAAAGGCTTTTGTGCATATTCTTTTCACTCTGTATATGATCCAGTCAAAAGAATGTGATCCACATTTCAAAGTTTCACATCATGCCTGAAACAATTCGTTATGAACTGATATGCTTAGTGACAATGCTGAAACCTTTTTACCCATCTTTTCCACTCTTCTCAAACCTCCTATACCCAGTCCACTCACTTATTCGCAGTCATTATTCACTGAGAAAATGGAAGTGACCTATCTGCCTTCTTGACCACCAATTCCACAACCCTACCCCCATCTGTACCCCTGCTCTCTACATTCCCTCCTGTTATGGTGGATAATTTTTTTTAACCCATCAGAGGTCAAGGTCAACTCCTCTAGTGGTGATCTGGATCTCCTACCTCCTTTCTTGGACTCAAAGATTTTGTTCCTGAGAAGATGAAACCATTCATTTGAATCACAAATTATCACTTTTTACTGGACCATTCACATCAACATTCACAAATGTTACATTTTTTCATTACAAAGAAGAAACTGTTAGGGGAAACCACTGACCAGAACTGCCCACCCTGGCCAGGCCCGATAGTAACCAATTGCATGAGTTATCTTACAACAGGAGGTCCTCATAAGAAACATAGAACAAACAACCTACCATCAACCGGAAACATTCAGGAAAGGTCAAAAGAAGAGAGGAGATGCCAGTCCCTATGTCCTACCAACCTCCCATAATCTTTCTCGCTGGAATCCATCTTGGCTGAGAGATGCACGCGACACCAGGAAGGACCCTGAGTCAGAGTGACTGGCCAGAGACAACCCGGAAACCAATCCAAATACCATAAAACCTGAGACTGTGAGCCACATGGCAGAGCAGTTCCCCTGGGTTCCCTTACCCTGCTGCTCTCTGCCCTAGCGTCCCTTCCCAATAAAGTCTCTTGCTTTGTCAGCACGTGTATCTCCTCGGACAATTCATTCCCAAGTGTTAGACAAGAGCCCACTCTCAGGCCCTGGAAGGGTCCTGCAACAAAACTACTTTGAACCTAAATTCCCCTAGTGCTGCCCACTTCTTTGCTTTTCTTCACAGAAAATTTTCTGTAGGTACTATCTCTGCTTCCTCTTTCTTATTCTCCTCTCAGTTTACTCCAGTTCAGTTTTGTCTACATTACTCCACTAATCCTTCTTTAAAAGTTTCCAATAACCTCTACTTTAGCTTCACTGGTCATTTCGTTGTTCCACATTGTATCATATCACTCTTCTGATTAGAATTTGCCAAAGAATTGACACACCAGTCAGAAAAATATTTAAATGCCGTATCCCGGTCTGTATTTCTACTTCTATTCTGCCTTTATTTCCTCACTCTCTCCTCTTACCTCCTGCTCCAGTTCAGTCCCAGGAAAACTCCAAGCCCTTCCCCACCTTAGTCCCCTTGCACTGCATGTTTCCTCTGCTGCAATGCTCTTCCCCCTGCACTGCACATGACTGGCTCCTTCCTGCCTTTCTATTATCATGTTCTCATGGAAATCTTGCCAGATCACCCATTGCAAGTACCCATCCAGTCAGTCATGTACACTGTTTTAATTTTCTACAGAGCATGCATCATTAATTAATATGGTAATTACTTATTGACTGATTTTCTTTCCTAATGATGTGAGACCCCTAAGAGAAGAAATCTTACTTATTTTGCTTCTTTCTGTACCTCCAGACTAGAAGAACGCCTGGAACATAGGAGATGCTCAAGAAATATCATTTAATTAATGTTCTCATCTTTGTGTCTCAAATTTTATACATATAGTAAATGATTAATAAATGTTGGTTGACTTTAAATAATCATAAACTCTCTCGATGAATTTACCCAGCTATTATTTCATGATAGTAATTTATCAGTGGCTCTTAGGAGGGTTTAACATCTTTCATGAAAGAACTGTACTAGCAATAGACAGTTTTGAGCAGAAAATACAGTAGTATTTGGATTTTACCAAACTATTCACACTTAAAGACGTTGTTTCATGAGTGTTAGAAAAAGTATAGGAATAAAAAAGTTTTTAAATCTGAATATATATCTAACTTTAGGACTACTAAGGCAACTCTTTAATTGATTTATTCAATAATTATACCTAGGGGCTTCCCTGGTGGCGCAGTGGCTGGGAGTCTGCCTGCCAATGCAGGGTACATGGGTTCGTGCCCCGGTCTGGGGAGATCCCACATGCCGCAGAGCGGCTGGGCCCGTGAGCCATGGCCGCTGAGCCTGCGTGTCCAGAGCCTGTGCTCCGCAACAGGAAAGGCCACAACAGTGAGAGGCCCGCGTACTGCAAAAAAAAAAAAAAAAAAAATCTATCTATCTATCTATATATAGATACACCTAGATTAAAGCTTAGTACTGAAGGTTCACAGCCCTATACTTAATACTATCAGAACATTATTCACTAAAATCAAGACATCTGACACCCCACATTTTGACTGGTTAGATTCCTACAGACGTTGGGGTTCTATGGGATAGCAAAGCACATTTAATTCCAATAATAGCAATTAATGTATGTAAAGGCGAACAGCAAGTAGACTTCAGAAAATCCAAACATTTAAAGGACCCTACAAAAAGAATTATTCTTAATTCGAACTTTGAATTTTAATGAATCTTTTACACCACCGAAAAACCATTAAGATCAGTTGAAGGAAAACAAATAATGAAATCTTGAAAGTTCACTACCTTGACACAGATGAAAAAAAATTAAACCCAGGGTTGTCATATTTAAATTAAGGTGTGGGCTTTCATTGTATAACAAGCTATTAATCTTTGCATTTTATGCTACCAGATACAACAGAGCTCTTTTAATGACCTGCATCTTTCCATGAGCTTAAAAAGAACATTTTAATCAAATTATTTTTGTTTCCAGAAATTGTTTCTTTTGAGCTTTGCTTTTTTTTTTTTTTTTTTTTTTTTTTTGCGGTACGTGGGCCTCTCACTGTTGTGGCCTCTCCTGTTGTGCAGCACAGGCTCCGGACGTGCAGGCTCATAGGCCATGGCTCATGGGCCTAGCCGCTCCGTGGCATGTGGGATCTTCCCAGACCGGGGCATGAACCCGTGTCCCCCGCATCAGCAGGCGGACTCCCAACCACTGCACCACCAGGGAAGCCCGAGCTTTGCTTTTTATCACTATTATAGTTTCCTCCTAATGCAAGCTTTTCAGATCCAACTTCTCACGCCATTTACACGCACACACACAAACACACACACACACACACCTTTGAGAATGGGCCTGGTGTCCTCATAATGTTCTACAAACATTATATGGTTGATTTAAAAAAATTTTTTTGTCTGAAAAATTCCTTCCCAAGAAAATATAAATGCAAAATTTACTAATTTATAGGAGAATTCTTTCTCTCTTATTTACCTTTTAATGGCAATGTCCATTTCCACTGCTCACCCTACTAGTTTGCTAGAATGGACCTGTTGGTTGAAACTATGCACATTTTATTTTTCCAAAGAGAATGTTAATATTCCTCACTTCTTTCAATGGGATTTCAGTAAGGGAGAAGAGAAGATATGCTGGAGACTCAAAATAGCATTAATTATAAATAACTAAGTCTCTGATAACTTATTTTGCTCATAATAATTTTTTCGAAACAAATAATTCTTATAAGGAACTCTTAACAATGTGGACACCTTAAACTGGAATGTAAAACTTGTGTATATTATTATATACTTCATTTGGAAAAGTCCATACTTTAAAAAAAGTCTCAAGATACTTACATTGCTAAAGTATAGATATATGTCAATACCATCGTTTTATACTGGCCTGAAACATGCTTCATTGTGGCTTTGATCTACATTTATGCCACAGCTACCACCAACCTATATTCCATATTTGGGGAATTGATAAATGAGCCACCTCCATGTAGAGACATAATGCCTTGGAGGCAAGACTCGATAAGATGAATACTAGCTGGAAATCAACCCTCATTTGCCTTCTTTGTTAGATGCCCTTATGCAGGGCACAACCTGTGCAACTGCACATGGTAGCCTTGTCCTTTGCATATATATACTCTCCCACATGACAGTCCATACTGAGTATTTCAGTCCTGGTGCCATTCATGTCTGATTTCCCCCTTTTGATTGACCTCCTACTCAGTGATCCCTAACAGAGAGCTGGCTATAGATTAAACCAGGAAGTAGGGACCTGATCCAAATGCATCCCATCTAGAGGCTGGCTAGCAACTGTAGCAGTAGCCAGGGATGCAGCACTGTGTCTCAAAGGGACAATAATTATTACCTGAAAGAATCAGACTGGCTCCCTGAAAAGCAGTAGCAAATACTGGCAAGAGCAAATGTCCAGAGAGGTGCAGAGACACATATGAACTATCCCTGCACAATGCTTAAGAGGGAAGCCAGGCTTCCAAGGGCTAATGATTTTCTAATTTCAGTCCCTGTATAATAACTCCCATTTGTCTTAAAGATATCTGAGTTTAATCTCAGAAAAGAAGCCCACTAAGCACACAGTCCTCCTCACACTTGGAGACAGCTATCATCTGCTTCAGGAGTCACACATTCTTTACATTCAACATTTCTTGTTTCTTCAGTAACTAATCATATATCAAGATTTTATAGTCTCATACTACAAAGCTACAGTAGTCAAGACAATATGGTACTGGCACAAAAACAGAAATATAGATCAATGGAACAGGATAGAAAGCCCAGAGATAAACCCACGCACCTATGGTCAACTAATCTATGACAAAGGAGGCAAGGATATACAATGGAAAAAAGACAATAAGTGGTTGTCTTATCTCTTCAATAAGTGGTTCTGGGAAAACTGGACAGCTACATGTAAAAGAATGAAACTGGAACATTCCCTAACACCATACACAAAAATAAACTCAAAATGGATTCGAGACCTAAATGTAAGACCAGACACTATAAAACTCTTAGAGGAAAACATAGGAAGAACACTCTTTGACATTAATCACAGCAAGATCTTTTTTGATCCACCTCCTAGACTAATGGAAATAGAAACAAAAATAAACAAATGGGACCTAATGAAACTTAAAAGCTTTTGCAAAGCAAAGGAAACTACAAATAAGATGAAAAGACAACCCTCAGAATGGAAGAAAGTATCTGCAAACAAATCAATGGACAAAGGATTAATCTCCAAAATACATAAACAGCTCATGCAGCTCAATATTAAAAAAACAAACAACCCAAGCAAAAAATGGGCAGAAGACCTAAATAGACATTTCTCCAAAGAAGACATACAGATGGCCAAGAAGCACATGAAAAGCTGCTCAACATCATTAATTATTAGAGAAATGCAAATCAAAACTACGATGAGCTATCACCTCACACCAGTTAGAATGGGCATCATCAGAAAATCTACAAACAAATGTGGAGAAAAGGGAACCTTCTTGCACTGTTGGTGGGAATGTAAATTGATACAGCCACTATGGAGAACAGTATGGAGGTTCCTTAAGAAACTAAAAATAGAATTACCGTATGACCCAGCAATCCCACAACTGGGCATATACCCAGAGAAAACCATAATTCAAAAACACACATGCACCCCAATGTTCATTGCAGCACTATTTACAATAGCCAGGTCATGGAAGCAACCTAAATGCCCATCGACAGACGAATGGATAAAGAAGATGTGGTACATATATACAATGGAATACTACTCAGCCATAAAAAGGAACAAAATTGGGTCATTTGTAGAGACATGGATGGATCTAGAGATCCATCTGTATGTTCATCTGTCACACACAGTGAAGTAAGTCAGAAAGAGAAAAACAAATATCGTATATTAACGCGTGTATGTGGAACCTAGAAAAATGGTACACATGAACCGGTTTGCAGGGCAGAAATAGAGACAAAGATGTAGAGAACAAACATATGGACATCAAGGTGGGAAAGTGGTGGGGGGGGCGGGGCGGGGATGAATTGGGAGATTGGGATTGACATATATACACTAATATGTATAAAATGGATAACTAATAAGAACCTGCTGTATTAAAAAATAAATAAATAAATATTTTTAAAAAGATTTTATAGTCTCTTCATCATTTTGCCTGTTTGGCTCTAAATACTTCTTAGAGCTCCTGTCAGAGTACTAAAAACAGACAGAATGTAACGCTCTATGTGAAGTGAAACTAACCCAAAGTAGAGCAAAACCATCATCTCCTTCAACATCTCTTTAAGTTCTGCTAATGCAGGAAAATAATTTAAGTATAGAAGAATTCGCATTCAAGCTGTAACTATAAATAATGTGCTGTCTTTGGTGATTTATAAGGCCTTTGAAGTTCTCCAAGTATCCTAGGGGCAATATAAGGAACAATTATCTTTCTTCATCTCTAAATAAGCAGAAAATTTTGGTTTAACTAAATCTTTATATACCACGTAAGTATTATGATGTTAGCTTCATAGTTTTTGTTATTTATCTCAATCATTATTAGTGGATTTCAAGGGGAAAAAACATGGTTATTGAGGTTCTTTGGTTTCTCATATTGAACAAATTGATTAACATGTTAACTGAGCCCTGTATACTCAAAACTATGGAATGTGATGTAAAAGTAGAAAAAGAATCAATTATGAGATCCTTGCACCCATGAGGTAACCCATCTGGTGTAGAGAGATACTATCACTCATGAGATGATTTGCAAAACATTACAGAACAGGCTGAGAAGTGCCCTCCACTCCGAGTGATTCAGGTTACCCAAGCAGAGAGTGAGGGAAAGTCGTGCAAAACTCCTTAAGTGACATTCACTCAATTATTCAAATTGCCATTTTTTTCTCATGATGTGAATACAGCTTGACTATTTCAATAAAGATTGTGGTGAATAATAAGGACTTTTTGTACAAAATGCCAGACGAGACAGGAAATAAGCTTCTATTCCATATTATTCTCATTTTGACTATGATTCACTCACATTTATCGGACATATGCCTGACATATCTTTAAGCTTGAAAAGCAAAATAAGACCTGTACCTGGGGATTGTGCTTTTCCAGCTTACGCAGCAGGATGTGAAGAAAAGAGGCCAGGATTTGTGCTAAAGGAACTGCAAAGAATAGCGTATTTGTCAGAATATGAGACACAGTTACATTTAAGGAAAAGTTGACCTAAAATTGCTGACCATCTTATTGTCTGTTAGTGGAGCTTTTGCTTCATTCTAAGCACTCAGACTTTATTCTTATCACAGATATCCAAGAGCTCTTCCTTTTTTGAACAAATTGGCTATTCATGTTCATGGCATTTTCTTAATTGGTCCCTTGATGTCATGCCTGTGTAACTGGTCTCCCCACTTCTGTTTTTTTCCCACCTGAAATCTAACCTTCACACCAATACTGAATATATCTATCATAAATGTAACTTTAAAAGGTGGTTTTCAAAGTTTTAAAACTAAAACTCCTAATAAGAAAAAATATTTTGCATTATGACAAAATTTGATCACATACACACACAAATTGATTAAATTTCATAAAAACTGTATCCTTCATATAGTCAATGTATTCATATTTTCCAATGCTTTTCATTCTGTTTCATTTTATTTAATTCCACTCCACAAATACTGATTATGAGCCACTGAATTAATATCATGATCCTCCAAAGTATGGTTCCTAAATGTGGTCCAGGGGTTCCTTGGTGTACCCATGACAATCTCAGGAGATCCACACGGTCAACTTTCTTTCATAATAATACTAAAACATCATTTGCCTTATTCACTCTCATTCTCTGATGAGTGTACTGCAGAATTTTCTAGAAGTTATATGATATGATGATGTCACACCCTGACAGATAGTGAAAGTTATGCTTGCGTGTTCTTTTGTTTAAATTTTTTCTCAGCTTTAACTTACAATACAGTAAATATCAATAAATATAACCACATAAACAAAAGCTCTTTGGGTTTCTCAGTAATTTTTAAGAATTTAAAGGGATCATGAGACCAAAAACTTTGAGAACTACTCATCTAAAGCAAGTTACAGTGTGAAAAACACTGATTTAAATTGGATAACTGCGCGCAAGCGCGCATGCACATACACACACCTCTTTCTATAACCCTCTATTGCCTGCAAAGCAAATGCAACCTGGCACCAAAGGCTTCAACAAGTTCACTATGATTCTACTGCTCCCTAAAAACAACTCTGTCTCAACCAGGAACACCATTCTAAGTCCCCTAAACATACCTTGTTCACTTCTGCCTTTGAGCCTTATTTCATATACTGTTCCTGAAATATCCTTAAGCCTATTTTTTGACAAGATAAATCCTATCTATGTGGACATCTGCAATTATTGGCTGTGCCTTATGTCCTTTTCTGTTTGTTTCCTTGTTTGTTTGTTTGCTTAGAACTGACCCTACAGGACTCCTGGGATTCATATGGGAATGCAATTATGTGACCCTAACTCTTTCCATAGACATGGAATCCACATTAATCAATCAGAGTACCCCAGCCTTTAGGATAACCTTTACTGCAGTGTGCAGATTGCACAAGAAGGGCCAACCAGAGAAATATCCAGAAAGCAATATCAATACTAGGGGAAGAAGAAATCATGTTCTTTTCTTTGAGATTGCTCATTGTCACACAGGCAATGAGAAGACCAGCCTACTTAAGCAATGACTTAGGGCCACTATGGAAAGAACCACATTTACATTATTAAAAAAAATTTATCGAAGTCTTCCCTTGACTAGACATCAGTGTGTAATCTCGGTCCCTTGTATGGCACTTCTCCCAGTAAGGCCTGTATCACCTCTACGCTGTGATGAAAACCTATACCATCACCTAATACCTCTCTACTCTCTTTTAAGATGCACTATATTATTTTACATTGCGATTAGTTCTTTTACATTTTTCTTTTTTTCTTGCAAAATCAATAAATATATACAGGAGAACTGATTCTACTTCTGCATCTAAAGGGGTATTTTTTTGGTCTTTTTTAGAACTCAAGGAAGACTCTAATTTTTACTGTATTCTTTAATTCATTCACTTGAATTTTTTTTTCCTTTGAGGATGATTGACAAATTGAATGCTGGCTTATCTCAACAGTTTTTTGTTGTTGTTGTTTTACATTTTCTTGGGTTGCTGTTCCATGCACAGTCTTTCTTCATTTATGTTTTGGAGAGAAAACATTATCCTTTTTTCCCCTCCAAATGTTATCCCTTTATGATTTGAGAAGGCACACAACTTACACATGTTAAATAAAGGTAAGTTCCGTGTTATTTAAATATAAAGTTGAAATTTCTGAATTCAAATATTAGGGAACAACTAGTTAATATTCATACTAAAGAGAAAAAAAATGAAAACCCATCTCTATAACGTCAGAAGATCACAGTAGTCAGGAAATGAGACCCTGTGTGAATTTCTGTAAGAGGAAGACCAAGTATACCACAAAGAGTAATCAATTAAACCACATTCGAACGTCCTAAGTGAGCAGGCTCTGCTACACTTGCCTGAGATTCCCAATTAAGACGCAGCCTAGAAGAATCCAATTATTCCATTACCTCCTTGCAGAAATTAAAAAGGATGCTAATCAAAGGTCAAACATATCTTCTCGTGTTGAATTTAATTGTTCAACAGGTCATTTGAAATTTTCAAGGCATAACTTAATATTCTTAGAATTGGCACTTTTTAATTAACCAAACAGCATAATAGAATTACAAGGGTGAAAAAAAAACTTAGTTAAAGTGACATAAATAGTAATTCATGAAGCTCAATATTTCTTTGGTTCATTGATCATGATAGGATACTTCATTAACATTTAAACATACCACATATAAAAAGAAGAGAAAAAACAGGGAAAGAGAGAACATTTAGAACATATTCATTACATCATCTTGGTTTGTTTTACAAATGTAATTATAGCCATATTTTGGGGTCAGGGATGATCATTTTGTTTAATCTTCCATAATGAAAGAAAAATTCCTTTTCTAAACATGAAAAGTCTTTAATATCTACTCAGTCATATTTTAATATGAATATATTTCATTCAATATATGATATTATTGACATAATATACATAATTTTACATATTATATATAAGATTTTCATTATCTATACTTTTCTGTGATTCATTTAAATATTTTTAAAAATACATCCATATATACAAAGACCACACATGCCCCAGTAGAAAGCAATATAATCTCAGCTACTTAAATTTTCATTCAGGAAATATTACAGGTTTAAGTGAAACACAAGAAATAGTTAATGCTAATGCAAACTAAGTTCTCTTTTCAGATGAAATATTACACAGTTTGAAAGTAACATGAGCCTATCCACAGCATTAAGCACACTCCTACTCTCTTCTGACCTATTTTCCAGAATGTAAGTCAGGATATGGAATTTATCTAAGTCATTTCAACCCTCTTATCTTTCAAAACCCAAAGGTGATATCCATTTATTATGCCACCTTAACTCACATCACTTTATAAATCTGCTTCCTTTAAAAAAAGTCATATCATACACCAAGAGGGCAAAAGGAGAGTGGGATGAATTGGGAGATTGGGGTTGACATATATATACTAATATGTATAAAATAGATAACTAATGAGAACATGCTGTATAGCACAGGGAACTCCACTTTGCTGTACAACAGAAACTAACACAACATTGTAAAACAACTATACCACAATAAAAATAAATAAATAAAAACCGTATGTGAAATATATGTAAATTCCCATTTATCTCATGAGATTTCATGCATTTCTTAAGAATAAATTCTTCTGAAATGAAATACTTAAAAAAAGTCATACCATAAATGAGTATGTAAAACACATCTGCCTTACTTAAAAAATGCTTAATCATTAAAAGTGAGGCATTTCTTCTATTCTTATTTTCAGAATGTTCACAATTGTAGACTAAAAAAAAAAAACCTAAGAAAGCAAAGCTGTCTCCTCTTGGGAATCAGTCTAATGTGTATTTCAGGTGTTGATGATTTTGCTAAACTAACCAGGCCATTTTCCTGACTAAAACTTGGGCCATCAGAAAGCAATATATCCTCCTACTCGTACTATAAGGATCTATACATGTTAATTTTTTATAACTGTTCAATTAACTGTTAATATTTTAAGATCAGAAAAAAAATAGATATGGAAAGACTCCACTACCCAGAAGAAAACACCATTAAAATTTTGGTATATCTCCTTCTAGAGAATGCACCATGCAAATGGATAGAACATATGCATATTGTAGACAGATTTGATTTTAAATGAACAGACATTTTAAAATTTTATTCCATAGCCTGCCTTATTCACTGAGTAATAGTGAATTCTCAAGGCATACATATTTACATGATCTCTATCACTGTTCTTAATGTCTGTACAATATGCTATTAATGATCATACCATGATTGAGCTAAAAAATCTCTCACTGGACATCTAGTTTCTTTCCTTCTAACTTCTGATATTGTAAACAGTGCTGGGATGAACATCTGATTACTATAATTTGCACATCCTTCTAATTGTTTTCAGTAAAACGCTTGGCTGATGCAGGTTGTCAATATGTATTTGTTGCATGAATGATTGGATGGATGAATAAAGTAATAAGTGTGGGTTTCAAAAATATCAATTTAAGGGGCATGTCTGTTTGACATTCTGATTTTTGAGTCAAGTCACTTCATACATTGTTGTGCTTTTTCCTTGGAACTGTGATAAAGAGAAAACATGCAAAACTGATAAATGACTTTCATCCCTGGATGCTTTCTTAACATGTGAGACCTTGTGGGACCTACCAGTGATATTCTGTGTGAGATAATGTGCCCAATCAATGTTTGGTTAGAGTAGAAAAAATAAGATTACTGTATTTAAAAAGTGTAAATTTTGAACTCACCCTGTAAATTTCCTTTTTTTTCTGCATAGAGTATCTAGAATTACAACTGGAAAATATCTTTTTCAGCGTAATTCATAGGTTCCATACTCTTCTCTAGTTTTCTAAATTTGATTTAATAAGCATCTATTGATAGCATTATCAATATGGGGAATATTAAAAAGCTTGAAATAACTAAAAACATATAGCCTTATATAGCCATCAGTGTGTTATGTGGTAACAAACAAACCAAAAAACACCAGATTTCCTCCCCATTATGAGAAACGACTATGTGGTTCATTCTCCAGCTGAGATAAATAGATGCAATATTTATACCAGCTGGAAGGAAGACAGAACTTCTCACCAGTGGATGATATGACAGCAATTCTATCCCTATTCTCAGCACAGTATCCTCCTTGTTTAACAAACACCTTGGAAACTTGCCAGTTTTCAGGTATTCTCATCTTGGGATAGTGGCCAGTTATTCACAATGACACCAGAACACGAGGCCAGAAGTACAACATTAAAAGAATAAGAATTATTTTTCTTTTGATTGCTTTATCATGATGGCAGGGGATATAATGTATACTTTAAATTATAAATTATTTCATAGACTGACAAAATTTATAAAAATTAAATCGAACTTAAAATGATATACTTATTATGCACAAAATTATGGACCAAGTTGCACAGGCTTACTCCATATTTTGGTTATGTCTAGCAATGAACTTTATTCAACCCACAGAACCCCATGGATTTTCACTGAGTACACTGCACGGGATCTCACAAGGAAGGGATTCTATTGAGGTAATGAGAGGCTACTCAGTAAACAACCAATACCATCCCAGACTTGAATATACCTAATAACATTTTCCTGTATCACTTCTTTTACAAACTTAAGTATCCATTTTCCTGAAAAGGTGGGGAGGGGGGTGGTGAAGCATAAAGACTGGCTTCAAACATCTGCTTGCCCTGATTTTAACAAAGGTTGTCCCATGATTGGGAGCCAAATATTTTGAGCAATATCCTGTTTGTTCTCTGTAAATAACACAGTAAAATTGCTAATTGTAACAGGAAAAGTAAGAAAGAGGTAGCCAACAGCACAAATAAGCCAAAAATCTACTTGAAGTTAATTTTGCCTATTATTATTTTAGTCTTTCTATTGTTGGTATGGTTTTGCTAGAGGTGAAGTTCTTCAAGTTAGGAATAATCCAGTTACATTTCTGAAATGCTGTCACAATCTGTTGAAGAGCTTTGTTCTTTACTTTTCATCTTTTAAATAAGTGACAGATATTAATTGATTAGGAATAGTGGTGGTAATTACAATGGTAATGAACATCATTGTAAGATGTTAAGGATTTAATAAAACCAACTTTATTATAAAGCAAATTTAGAAGATGGAAGTAAATAAATGTATGTAAGAATGTATTTTCTCTATTCAGTCAAGAAGATCCATAGATGCTAACATAATATGTGAAATATCACAATGGTGTTTTACACTAAAATTGCTACATGAGAAAGTGAAATTATTAAACCTATTGTCCCAGAGAGCTTCTCTGCATTTTGCTATAAAAATACTTATTTTAACTGAGACCATATTTCCTGCACTTTTGTTCTGTAGGTTTGTATCCAGAAAGATTACCTGTAGTAGAATTATTTCTATATAAATCTCAACGTTTCCTGCTGTCCTGTTTAACAAATTGCCTAAATACTTGTTTTTTCTTCTAGGTACAGACACCTAGCATGGTAACAAACTACATGTATGTAGTTTTCAAATGTAAGGTCTCAGCCTTTCTCTAGAGGTAGAAAACACCAGAGAGGCAAACCAGATTCTGAAATAAAATGTTTATTTCCCCAAATTATAAGAAACCTACCCAATTTATTCATTGTGGAAAATAGCCTCTTCAGTCATTTGTATTGTCTGTTAATTGTGTTTTTTTTAAATTATTGGTTCTATTTTTGTCATGAACACATTGATCATGAACTGATTCAAAAGTTCTTAACCAAAAGAACAGTCTGCAAAATAAATCTTTGGGTTACAATGCCTTTGCCAGCTTTTAGCTCAGAAATTAGAAAAGGAAATGACAACCACCAACAAAGGAATTCCAGAGTTCAGTATGGATTTTCTCTTAGTGATAGACATTTTTGTAAGCCCAGAGCCTAATAATTATTTGGAAGAGTAAGAGGTGCCTTGAATATAATTGATACAGATTCTTTTAATCCTGGAATCTCAAAGAACATTTGCACTTCCCTCATTCATCTTGGTTGTTTATAGAATCAACTCCAATTTCATCCTGCATGGGGAGAGGAGGAAAACATATAAACCTTGAAATAACAACTATCAAACAGGCAAAAAGCCACGGAGAAAAAACATACAGATTTATCCTATAGTTTAGCCTGCTGACTTCCAATTTGAAAGTCTGATGTGTTTTCTAACAATGATTAGCTAAAAATCACTTCTTTATAGTGATTTTTTTTATTCAATTGCAAAAGAATTTCTAAAAAACAAATCAAGTTTATTTATTAGGCTCCAGGAATAAATTACTTTAGGCAACTCTGGTACCCTTAGTTTTATTAATGAAAAGCCTATCTTAAAGAAGCAAGTCATGCACTGAAACCATTCTGTTTTTGCACCTCATCAATAGTTAATTTGGACTTCACAGCAGAATGTTCACTGGATATCTGCTTTGAACCTGGGCTGTCTAAGGAATAATTCTAACCTGTCATCAAAAGAGGTCTTTGATATTATTAATATTGACACTGCATTATATATAGGAGGTACTTCATATATAGTAGTTAGTGGACAATAATTAAAATTTACCCCAATTTCACCTTCCAGAAGCAACTAAGAGCATTCTTAATTTTCAGAGACTGAAAATTTCTGTGTGTTTTTTTTTTTTTTTTTTTAAAGGAACTACTTCCAAAATGACAATTCTGAAGATCAGGAGGGAAACACAAAACTATAAAGAAAATCTGAATGTTCTTCTTTAAAACTGGAGTTAGAAATAAATTATAAATTGGGCAACAATAATCAGCAGTTAGAGACTGCTGACAGGTGAAACTATTTGCCAGTTTTATAATAGTAGTTCATTTAATGCATTTGAAAAACATAAAATATGGGCTATATTCATTATTAAAATGCTTTTGATTCCAATGATATATGTACAGAAAACAGTCATGGCTACTGTTCACATTTAAATGAAGTTTTATGGAACCACTGTCCTGGGCTTTGGCCCATCCAAACATCCTTCTATTCAAATTGGCATATTAACATATAGGGATGACAGATCTCTAATGCAGAAGGCCACTGGAAAAGTGCAAAAAGGCCCACAGTCAAGTGTCTTCTCTATTACAAAAAGGCCCACAGTCAAGTGTCTTCTCTATTTATTGTTTTTATTGTTTTTCTAAATACTCAACATATAAACTAATAGTCAATATCACCAACATACACAAGCATTTTCAAACACAAGGTTAAGCAGAAAACTAAAAATCACTACACATTTGAATAATATCACCATTATAAAAGAGAAGTACCAATCTCAACTAAAAGAATAATTCACATTGGATAAAGTAGAAGATATAAAAATAAATATAACTAATAAATACAAGTATAAATTTGAAGAAACTAAGGTCTTACTACCATTGAAAAGAAAAAAAAACTGGAGATATTGAAAAATAAATATAATACTTTTAAAATAAAAACTTAGTAGTAATAAATTGGACAAACTACAGCTCAAACTAGTAAACTAGAAGATTGAGCCAAGGAGTACCTCCAGAAAGTAATGCAAAAGATCAGAGGTGAAATGTATGAATGGAGAAAAGTTTGACAAGGAGGTTAGCTAAGTAAGTCCTCAAGTGCATCTAATTAAATTTCTAGGTAGCACAGACAGAGTAGGTATGACAAAATAAGATTTCCCAAACTGACTACATACATGTTTGATTTACAGGTTTATCAAGTGCTGATAAACATGAATAGAGAAAGACTTATACTTAGATACCTTGATAAAATTTTAGAACATTTAAAATGATTAAAATAATGTGTTTTTAAAAATAAAATAATTTTGAAGCTTTCTGATGAAAATCCAAAAAGCTTCCAGAGAGAGGTAGTAAAAGTTATCCATATTAGAAGGAAAACTAGACTGGTATCAGACTTCTCATCTTCCACACCAGCTAACAGAAGACCATGGGTGAGACAGCCTCAAATATCTGATTTTGAATCTAGCATCTTGTACCCAAGCAATATAATATTCAAGCAGGATGCAAACTACAACTTTTATTTCATCTGCAAGCATTCAGAAATTTTAATATCAACAAAACCAGTCTGAAAGTATTAAAGCTGTACTTCAGTAATGAAGTAAAAGGGATCCAAAGAAGGGGGAAATACAGAGTACAAGATATCAATCCAAGAAAAAGAAGGAGCTGGACATGAACAAGCAAATAGAAAATGTTAGCCAAAAATATGAAAGAATTGAGACATGGGAGGCTGGGCCAAGTAAGAAGTACAATCCGAAGTCATAAAGAAAAATATTGAAGTGTTTGTCCATATAAAATCAGAATAAAAATTACAACTTCTAAAAGAGGAAAGAAAGCATAAAATTTTAAAAGCCAGTGTGAAGTCTGGTAAACGTATCTGCTCCATATATAACTGACAGAATATCAATACGCAGAGTATACAAAATATTTTACAACTCCAAAAGAAAAAGGAACAAAGATATAAGCAGGAAAATTACAAAGAAAAAAAAAAAAAAGAAGCAAAAATCGTCAATAAATATGTAAAGTCACTCTACTTCACTAGTGAGCAGGGAAATAGAAATTGAAACAGCAACATACTTTTCTCTTCATCAGACTGAGACAAGCAAAACATGGTAATATTCTGCCTTGGTAAAGTGCTCAAAACAAAAACTTTATATATGTGTTGATACAAGTAAAAATTGGGAGTCTGTTCTGCAGTAACCTGGTAGTAATTAGCTCTTAGCAAATTTATTCTTTCAAATCTATCACAGTTTTCATGCACATATGAATAAATATGCATCAACGTGTTAGTGAAATATGGGAAAAATATATACAGGACGTCCACTGCAACACTGTTTTTAGCAGTTAAAAAAAAAAAAAAAAAAGAACCTAAACCTTAACCAATAATGAACTAGTAAAACATGTTCTATACTAGGCAACACTAGTATGTAGATGTTTCCTTAAAAATTGAGGTAGAGCCATCAAATTTCAAAAACATAAGAAATGGGAAAAAGCAACCCACAGAAAAATGTTTGTTAAGGTAATCCTATTTGTTTAAAACAAAAACAATAGATATAGAAATATATACATGTACATTAAAAACTGGACTCCAGGGCCTCCCTGGTGGCGCAAGTGGTTGAGAGTCCGCCTGCCGATGCAGGGGATACGGGTTCGTGCCCCGGTCTGGGAGGATCCCATATGCCGCGGAGCGGCTGGGCCCGTGAGCCATGGCCGCTGAGCCTGCGCGTCCGGAGCCTGTGCTCCGCAACGGGGGAGGCCACAACAGTGAGAGGCCCGCATACCGCAAAAAAAAAAAAAAAAAAACTGGACTCCAAAATCTTTATAATGTTTAGCTTTGTAGAGAGTAATGAGAAAAGGACAGGAGTGGTGGAAGTTTTCTCCCCATCACAATATGTTATTAACCTTTCACAATGTAAACGTACTTATATACAATTTACTACCAAACATGAAGGATTTTCTATTTAAGTCATTAGTATATTCACACAGCAAAAAATAAAAAGAATTTAAAAAATTACACCCCACAAATTTTGGTGATTTTTAAGTCATGGTCCTCATTTTCTTCTTCCAAATATTCTCTCCCATATTACATGGAGATAGTTTCAGGTTTATGTATGTAACTTGTGAAATATGTGCTCTTTTCCCCACATCATGGAAGTGGAATTCATGGTGACATGCTTTGAACAGTCAATTTTTCCAAAAGATCCTGTTACAAACTTAGAACAAAATAATGAACAAATGAATTATCCCACTTGAGCATGTCTTACGTTTATCTTAGGAAACCAGAATCTGACGGAGGGGAAGGCCCAGGTCCAGTCGTCATGACCACTGAAGTACCTCCCCACTCTACATTCAATCTGTGAGACTAAAGGCAGCTTCTGAGAGAGGATCCATATGTCTTGAGTTATTCTGGAACATACGCTTTTTGTTTGGTTGGAAGGGCTTGTCAATGAATCAATAATAATATAGGATCTGGGCATTTCTTTGGGGATTAATGGATAGCTAAGTAGAGCTGTTCAAGACAAAGACCAAACCCCAAGTGGTCCCTGTCCAGTTTATGGCAGCCACAGAAAAGAAGCAATACAAAATATACACTAATTTTTTGGACTTCAATGTTTCCTTAGTAAGTATCTTTTTCAAGCAATCAAAATAGACTGATTTTTGAGGCCAAGCTCACTATGTATTTCTATTCAGTTCAGAAAATCCATAGGTCTAAATCTGAATACCTGCTATAGAAATCATCACGTACTACTCAGGTCTATCCAGGGAACTGGGATAGTTCTCTTGTAACAGGGCTTTATGGAATATGTATTCTTCGATAAGGGTCAGTGATATCTCTAATATTCAGTTGGTTAAAAATAAGCCAGGCCTAATTTCTCACAAGAGTGTCATCTATTCCTTACATGTAGCCTGCAACATCAATAGATATTTCTGTGGCACTCCAAAATCAGCCTAATTCCTGATCATTCTCTTTTATGATGTTGGTCCCCATTTAATAACTCATCTGGTAAAGTACCGCCTTGAAATAATGTTTCTTTTGACAGAAACTGTTTGTATTAATTTCCTCCCCAAAGGTACACTTGAGGTGAACAATATGGTCCCATGGCTCTCGCTACTATGACAAAGTGGCTAATCAAACAAAGATGCCAAGTCAAAAGGAAAGGAACTTTTGGAAGATGAAATGTCAGGGCACGTTCACTTCAGACCAAACCAAGAAGAGGTTAACAGCTTCATATCCCCTTCCCTGCTTAATTTCTTATCATTCTTATGGTATATAAACCAATACAATCATGCCTTGTGTTGAGATACAATTCATTGAGATAACTGGGATAATTCATTAAGTAGCAGCGCATTTTACCATAAAGGTCCATGCAGAGATTCTGAGCACAAGCTTTAGCAGCAGCTATACCTGATATGAAAATTCTTTTGCCCCCATTTACTGGCTGTGTGAGGTTGCCTAAATTACGTATCCGGCCTAAAACCTCAGTTTTCCCTTCTGCAAGTGGTAATAACAACAGTATCTACTCCATTAGGCTGTTGTGATGATTAAATTAGATTATCCATGTAAATTCTTCTCACGATGGCTGGTATATAGTAAGCACTCAACACATACATATTATTTCCATTAATATTTCTGTTGCCCCAGTTTCCTATCTTTTGCTCTTCTTTATGATATCCTCCTACCTCCTCATCTTTCAGTTTTTTATCTTATTTTTCTGCCTTTTCTTCCCTTTCTCTTTCTCTTATTTTTCATACTTTCAAAACACAGGAGCACAGGTCCTCAAAGGTATTCTTTTTTTTATTCAATGTTTTTAAGATATTTAAAATTATATCTAATTTTTCCTAATTGGAGAGATTGTCAGTAAATATTAAGCATCTTAGTAACAGAATATTTTGAAATTTATGAAGTTTCAATTTCAATGGACCCAGGAAGTTACTGCTGACAAAAGAAAGCAGGTTTTGTTCTTAGATAAGCATGTAATATATGCATTCACCTCATTATTATGAGTACATTCAATATTTGAGTATTTGAATGCTATTGCTAAAGTTATTTTTGAGGTATAATTTACATACAGCAAAATGACCCTTTTTAGGTATACAGTTCTATGCATCTTGACAAATGCTTACAATTGTGTTAACTACCAGTGCAAGCAAGATATAATTTCCACTCCTGCCCACCAGCCAGGTACCTGCTAATCAGCAATTATTTTCTGTCCTACAGTTTTGTCTTGTTCAGAATATCATATAAATGGAATGATACAGTCTGCAGACTTTTGAGTTGGCTTCTTTCACTTAGCATAAAGCATGTCAGAATCATCCATGTTGCTACATGTGTTATTATTTTGTTCATTTTACTGTTGAATGTATGAAATGTATAGATGTACCCCCACTCGTTTGTCCACTCATCAACTGATGAACATTTGGGTTGTTTCTAGATTTTAGCAATTATAAATAAAGTCACGGGCCTCCCTGGTGGCGCAGTGGTTGAGAGTCCGCCTGCCGATGCAGGGGACGCGGGTTCGTGCCCCGGTCTGGGAGGATCCCACATGCCGCGGAGTGGCTGGGCCCGTGAGCCATGGCCACTGGGCCTGAGTGTCCGGAGCCTGTGCTCCACAACGGGAGAGGCCACAACAGTGAGAGGCCCACGTACAGCAAAAAAAAATAAAAATAAAAAAAAATAAAAAAAAAATAAAGTCACTACAAACATCTAGTGTAAGTTTTAATTTTTTGTAGTAGAGGTAGGAGAGGGTCATGTTTTCATTTGTCTTCACTAAATATCTAGGATTAGGAATGTTTGTTAGTATGTTTAACTTTATTAGAAACTGCCAGTGTGTTTCCAAAGCCACGTTATCATTCCTCATTCCTACCAGTAAGGCATGGAAGTTTCAGTTGCTCCACATCCTTGTCAGCACTTGATATTAGCAGGGTTTTTTTTAAATAATTTTAGCCACTGTAATAAAAATGGTGCACTGTCTGTATCTTTAATTTATATTTTCTAATTTTCTGATGGTATTGAGCATTCATATATCTTCTTTAAAGAACTGTTCACTCAAATATTTTGATCACTTTTGGATTGTGTACTTTGTCTTATTGAGTTACTAGCATTCTACATATGTTCAGGATATACATCCATTATTAGATATAAGTTTGCAAATATTTTTTCTACTTTTTTACTTTTTTATTTATTAATTATGCCTTTTGACATCTACTGCAAAAATTAATTTTTGGAAGGTAAAAACTTTTATTTAAGTTATTATTTCACAACAAATTTTCCCCATATAAATGCCAATGAAAATTAATGGCCATGTGGTTTACAATGCATTTAGCTCTTCTTGCAATCACTTTCAAAATCTAGTTTCAAAAAAATATGCATATTTAACAGTTCAAATGCTCTGATGAATCCTCTGCCCCTTACTTTACCCTCTAAGGGAAAATACTTCCTTAAATATTGTTTGCTTTGCAGAGTACGGAGGGGAATCTGAGTGAGTGACTTACAGTTTTTGATTCTGTTATCGAATAGAGATATAGACGTCAACTTCGCTAACCTCTTCCCTCCATTCTTAATATTTTTCCAATTCGGATTTGGACCAACATTCATCTCTGGATCCTATTAAATAATGTGATTTCTACTCTCCCAACTCAATAAGGCAACATCTTGCTAACTTTCTTCTTCTCCCACCAGCTCTTCCCCAGACCACATGCTCACATGCTGGCCAAGGTGATAAAACTGTTACAAAGAATAAGCTTTCCCAGGCTAACACTTCAACATTTCCCAAATCCTTGCCTCTTTCTCTGGCATAAGTATAAATGGAGATAGCGAAAACGTTAGGGAAAATACGCACTTTGGGAAATCCAATAGGACTGGGTCTCGGTTCTGGATCTATCAATATGCATTTGTTTATTGACTCTTTCCTTCATGTATTTATTCATTCATTCAGCAAATTACTTTTGACCATCTGCTATATGTACCATACTAGAAACTGGCAATAAAGTAGTGGATGAGACATAGTTTTTTCCCTCAAGTAAATGACAGATTGTTTGTTGTCCCAAGTAAGCTATAAGCTTTTCTGTGCTTCATTTTTTTCCACTCTAAAATGTGGAAAGAAATTCTTAGCTCACACACTTCCTGAACATGATGATTAAGTAAAACATACAAAGAAATACACAGATATCTGTATTTTTAAACACTTAGGTAAATGGGGTATTATTTTTGACCTTCCCTCCTCTACTTTCTACAAAGGTAACCTCTTAAATAACTTGTCCCTAAGGGTGAAAAGAAAAGTCTCACTGACATGGATGCCTGTGAGAATGGAGAGCTGACTGCAACAGGAAGTCTAGGCAAATTGGCTTTCTGCTGTATGTTCTTGATAAGCTATTTAAAACTATGGTATTATTACAATAGCTTCTGAATAAACCTTCAGCAGAGAAGGTTGCCTTTCAAAATATCTTCACTTCTATACTAATGTTTTGCCTGTTTTCTCTAGTTCCCGTTCATCCATACATCCCCTTGGTAAGTGGGTTTTGCGCACGTTAATGAAATCTCTGCACTTCAAAAAGAAAGACTTGAAAAACAGAACCAGAAAATAGTTTGACATTAACTCCACACTAAATTTCCAGAAAAAAGATTATCTAATGTCTTAGGAATGTGATTCAAGGGGCACATTCTTCTGAGATAAAAACAGCTTTTACAATATAAAGTATTATAAAACACCAATGCAATACAAGCTTCTAATTGTTAATGCTATTCTCAGAACATCAGTTTCAATAAAAGATCCCTTCAGAAATGCTTTCCCATCTGGTGGCTGCTTTGGAATTTCTGCCATTATTTTCCAAGCATTTTATTTACTTTTATTTACATCATAAATGGCTAAAAAGATGAAATATCAAGAGTGTTCATGTGTAAATTTCTCAGCCTAAATGCCTAAGACTTAGTCCAAAGGAAAGTGAACGAAACTTCAAAAGCCACCCAGTTTCTCTCCATCTTCATAAGGATCTGTCACCAAATCAATCGAGAGAGCGAGTGAGAGCAAGAGAGAGAGAATGAATAAACCTGACTGCTATTTCTATTCACAAAGGTCTCCTCAACAAGATGGTCACCTTTTATTCTGTACAGTTTTATCATAACTTGGTCAACATCTGAATCCGATCCTTCAACCAAATAATGACCATTGAGTACCCAATGTGAGCAGGTACCCATGACAGATGCAGACACCCATCAATATGAATGTTTTCTTTTATATAACACATACACACATACACACACACATTCTCCAAATGTTAACTAGTGTTAGTAAGTTTATTGATAGCTAAAATTACATGTGATCTCTTACTCCTAAACCAACTAGTAAAGTGGATATGAACACTATTTGCATTTAATGGAAAACCAACTGAGACATATGGAAGTTATATAACCTTGTCTAAGGTCACCCAGATAGCCAGGAATAGAAAAGATTTAAAAGCAAACATTCTGCCTTCAAAGATTTCTTTAGTTATACATGCCAGGACTTTAAAAGGTTAACTCCCTCATCATTTAGCACACAGTAGGCATATAATAGAAAATGTCACTGGCACATCAATGAATCCAAGAGTCCCAAAATAGGTGCAGTGCTTATAAAAAGCATAGCTCATTGTAGTCAGAACACTAGCGATTGTGAAAATAAACTATTGGCTAGACCTGAAAGAAACCAGGGGCCGCATGAGGATTAAGGAGAAGGCATATGAAAATCAGGAAACTGGCTTATTATTTCTTAATAAAGAAATTCAATATATGTCGTATCTCCTTCAATTCTTTTTGTGTTTGGCATACTCATCTAGGAACAACTAAGACTGTTTTCTTACTATAGCTTTTTTTTCACATGGCCTAGAAATTATTCATGTTTCTTTAGAAGCATGGGGTCAGAATGTTTTAGGGGGATGATTATAAAATAGATGGACTATTATTAAAGGCAGATGGGTCAATATAACATATGGGTTAAATGCAACTAAATATCTTTGGAAGTTACTGACAAGCTTATAGGTACAGCAATATGAAATAAAATTTACCAAGTGCATGATTTTACAGAAGAAGTAAAATTTCTTATTGCCAAAAGCTACATAAACTAAGCCTTCTCTAATGACTTGTAAAATAACCCACACAGGGACTTCCCTGGCGGTCCACTGGTTAAGAATCTGCCTTCCAATGCAGGGGACGTGGGTTTGATCCTTGGTCAGGGAACTAAGATCCCACATGCTGTGGAACAACTAAGCCCGCGAGCAGCAACTAGAGAGAAGCCTGCACGCCCCAACTACTGAGCCCACACGCTCTGGAGCCTGTGCACCACAACTAGAGAAGCCCGCGTGCCTCAATGAGGACCCAGTGCAGCCAAAATTTTTTTTTAAGTGTTAAAAAATAAATAAATAAAATAACACACACAGGACAGTCAAATACAGAGGACATATAACGAACAGGAAAAAAAGGCATCAAGGAACAAGAAAATATTTGAAATACACATATATTAGAAATGAGTGCCTTTAAGTTAGGGAAAGGTAAATGCTGGTTATAGGAGAAAATAGCTACATATTAATGGTTTATAAGGGAATTAATCATAGAATATTGAGGTTGGAAAGCACCATAAAGAAAGGAGAGCCTAATTCCTTCGTTTAAATGAGAATGGAAGCCCAGATAATGCATGCTATATGTATATTTATATGGTTAGTCTCGGGCTTTTCCCAACACACATTGCCCCCAAGATTTTTCATCACATAAAAATATATACTACTAATTTGCCTCTTTATCTTCTATTTGAGGTTCCCTTTGATCCTTAGATATGTTTTTTATACTTTCATTAAGTCAGACCTTCATACCTTCCTTTCATTAGTCAGTGGTCGAATCTTTGTTTCAATGTAACGTTATTCTACTAATTAAGGCTTATTTCTCCAACCTGTCATGATTCTTTTGAATTCTCAGACTGTCATCTAAATTCTTTGTCAGCCCCACTGTATAAGATGCCAGCACACCCACAGCTCATGCTAGAGTATTGTTCGTTCCTGGTAAAATTACCATGCAAGTGGAATGCTAGGACAATTTTAGATTCCACATAACAAAGTGTGCTCCAGACCATCTTACAATCTACAATAAGGTCCTCAACACATTATTAACAAAGGATTTTTCACAAAAATAATTATATAGAGGATGTCCTTCTCTGGTCTCTGACCCATTCATTGGCAAGAAGAAAGGTTTATGATTATGCTGAAGAGGGGAACCCCAAGCACCTTGCAAATTTTTGTCATTTAAATGGTATATATTTTAACCTTCAACACCTTTCTATTTTCCTACCTTCACTACTTATAACTCATCTTTCCAGAAAACCCATTTCGATTCCCAAAATACACACGAACAATATCTAAAAAAAGAGTTTAGATTTTGTTTACCATGTTCTTTGTCTGTGCCAGATGCAGTAGAAAGCATTTCATGTTCATCATTTACTGCCTCTTTTCAAGATAGGGACTGTCACTGTCTTTATGCACAGGTGAGAAGACTGAGACTCAAAGAGGTTAAATAACCTGATCACTGTCTGAGAGCTGAACCCAGGCAGTCTCATTTTAGAGCTTGTGCTCTTATACTAAGTTTCACTAATAAATACTCAATACTCCATTTAATGAACTACATTGAGGCTAAACGTCAGTTGTATTTCACCTTCTGTTCTTCAAGGAATAGACTCATTAGAAGAAAAAACATACAGTCATACCTTGTTTTATTGCTTTTTGCTTTATAGCACTTTGCAGATATTGCTTTTTCTTTTTTTTCTTTCTTTTTTCTTTCTTTTTTTTTTTTTTTTTTTTTTTACAAATTGTAGGTTTGTGGCAATCCTGTGTCGAGCAAGTGTATCAGTGCTATTTTTCCAACAGCATTTGCTCACTTCATATCTCTGTACCACATTTTGCTAATTCTCACAATATTTAAAACTTTTTCATTATTATTATATTTGTTATGGTGATCTGTGATCAGTTACTTTCATGTTACAACTGCAAAATGAATATGACTTGCTGAAGGCTTAGATGATGGTTAGCATTTTTAGCAATAAATTATTTTTAAATTAAGGTATATACATTGTTTCTTAGACATAATGCTATTTACACACTTATCAGACTACAGCATAGTGTAAACATATCTTTTATATGCACTGGGAAACTAGAAAATTCATGTGATTTGTTTTATTGTGATATTCACTTTATTGTAGTGGTCTGGAATCAAACCTGCAATATCTCTGACTTAAATATGGAGAAAAAAGTACACTCAAGTTTCCCAACTATACTTGAACACCTAGTCAACAAGCATTCAGGTTTGCACAGATCCCTACATTATATGAGTTTATCAAGGTTTTCCTTTCCAAGGGAGAGGGGCATAGCCAAAGAGGCACAGCAGAAAGTGTAAGCCAAAGACCTAACTACTCTAACAAACCTCATCATATTCAGAGAAATTATTTCTAAACTGTGTCTTCCATAAGGAGAATTACTAATTTATATGCTGTTCACTACTGGAGAATGTATTAGCTCTGTGCCATGCATCCAGAAAATGCTCAATAAATATTAGCAGATAATTACCAAAGTTACAGAGAACATAAATTACACATGTAATATACACATCTGAGTTTTTTAAAAGCATACATTCAAAACAGGGTTTTAAATGATATACAAGAACAACAACTGCAAAATTAACTCTGTAAAAACTACAGCAAGCACAGGATACAAAATAACCTGAACTTTACTTGGTAATCAAACATGAACAGTGATGTGGTTATATTGGGCTTTTTATTCTTTTCTTCAAAATTCATTCTCAGGGGCCTCCCTGGTGGCGCAAGTGGTTGAGAGTCCGCCTGCCGATGCAGGGGATACGGGTTCGTGCCCCGGTCTGGGAGGATCCCATGTGCCGCGGAGCGGCTGGGCCCGTGAGCCATGGCCGCTGAGCCTGCGCGTCCGGAGCCTGTGCTCCGCAACGGGGGAGGCCACAACAGTGAGAGGCCCGCATACCGCAAAAAAAAAAAAAAAAAAAAAAAAATTCATTCTCAGTATGATTTTCAGTTTTAAATATTAAAGTCACTCAAGCTTGAAGAAAAATATTTGCATTCAGTTTAAGAGAAACAGAGTAATAATCTTGAATATAAATGATCATTTTAGAAAAGAAATACACTGATATGAGCATTTACACTGAGGCCTACACTATCAATCAATATGTCACTTATTATCGATTTGGGGGAGAGTTGCATTGCTTTAAGGGCTGAAAAAAGGACCTAAACAGGGATATAATAAATTGTCAAGCTGAGAAGGATCTTAGCGGTCATTGAGTCCCATCTTCTAGTTTTCCAGATAAGGACACTGAGGCACAGAGAGGAATAATTATTACCCCAATGTCACACCATGAATTAGGGGAAGAGAAAGGATAACAGCTCAGAGGGGCTTACACCTCAGAGACCACATGTGAACGTGGGGAAATCTTAGAAGGTATCACTGGATTTTAAATAAATGCTGCACCCCTTCTAGTAGTTTATCTTTCAGTTAAGGATAAATGCAACTGCAGACAAGTCCTGGCTTTATGTGGAGTAGGGCAGCTCAGAAATTCACAGCAATAACTCCTGTATGACTCAGAAAAGGCCTCAGCTGCTTTAAAGCCTTTCATGCTTTAATCTCCACACTGTCATCCTGGTCCACTCTCTCACTGTAGGAAAAGACCTCAGAGGTAACTTTTAGCTTTATAAAAATTTCAGATGATTTTAGCAGATAAACATTTAAATAGGTTATATTCTTCAAAGACCATACACTGGTGAATAAGGCAGTTATTATAGAGGAGGAGTGTCTTGGGTATGTGCAATGTATAAGACTGATAATGAATAGTGAGCAGATTCTACAAGGAGATATATTAGTAATACTGAGGTCCCATGACTAAAATGAAGACAGAGAAAATAAAACAATCACTTCTCTGGAAAGATGATAAATGGGCAGTATGTGGGAGACAAGTGGAGGTAAATTTTTTTTTTAATCCCTGGTTTTTGTGGCACAATGCTACAAATGTGTGTGTGTGCTCTGCTTAAAGAATACAAACTTAGAGGAAACTATCATCTCACATCTTCTTCCAGGAAGAGATTGGATAGAAATTTGTGAGCTGGGATGAGGTAAGAGAAGGTGGGCTGATTGTCCTTGCCAAACAAGCTGAATCATTTTGAATAAGCACAAGACTAGTTTAAGCCAGCTTAAAACCTGTGTGTATGTAATATCTGTGTTTGCATGTACATATGTGTTTATTTTTCACATATTTAATTAGTGTAAAGGTAGCCATCATATGGAAAGGAGCCCTGGAATAAAAAACAGAAAACCTGAGGTCACATCCCAGATATGCATTTACCTAGTTTCTGGCCTTCATCAAATCAATAGCTTCAGGATTCTAGGGCTAGAAAAACAAAATCTCAGAAATCACCTAGGGCAACCTCCTTATCTCAAAGTTGGGGAAACTGTGCTTAAGATTTGTTCTGAAACAGAGATCTTGGTAAACTAACTGGCTGAGTAAGGGCTCGGTCAGCAAACACTCTAACCTCCCTCTATATTACCTTCTACTACTCGCCCAAGCTGAAAAGAAAAAAAAAAAAAAACTACCATTCCCTTGAAATTAGGATTTTTCACATGACAAAAGTAGGAAGTAAGCATCATGAATGGGCTAGTAGAGAGGTGGAGTTTCTCTCTCTGTTATAATTACCCACTCTGTAGGAAAATGAGTTGATGAGGACTTTTCCTTCTTTTATATTTATCATAGAATTTTAAAAGTTGCAATAAAACATTTTAAATATATGATTAAGTTTGTACGCCGTGCATAGAAATATGCCACAATTCCTTCAAATACACATTTTTAAAAAATTGTGTTTATTCAATTTTGTGACCAACTTTTTCTCCAAGGAAATATCTCTAAGTTTTAAACATATAAAGGGGAAAACATTTTAATTTAGACAATTTTAATTTAGAACAACCTGAGCAATATTTCTGAGAGCCAAGATATAACAAACATACTTTCTTAAATAAAATGTGGATTGCTTACATTGTATGTATTTATAGTTTAAAGTGCCATGAAGATTTCTGAATTTTCATAAGAAATCAAAAAGGAGTTTCAGAGGAAATGTACTCTCCAGAAAAGCCAAGGCTGGTCTGGAAATAGAAGCAGGGTCATCGTCAATAGCAGCCAGAAGAAGACAGACCACATGTTTATGTCTACACCAAGGAATCCTTCCAATTTGTTGAAAGTTAGCATGTTACTGCACCCCTTCCTTATTTAATCCTGCTTATTAACTGTAACATAAACATTTTAAATGGGGTATTCAGTCCAAAAACCTCAATAAGTTTATTAGACACAGACAATGCTGATACGTATTAAATTGTTACTCAACAACACACACACACACACACACACACACACACACACACAGAAAACACTAAGGTCAGATATATTTCAGCTGTGTTTGAATGAATGTTCTCATTCCAAAATTAAGACCACCTGTGCCAACTAGAATGTCACTGCAAATAGGTTGTTGAAATAGAGGAGCCATTTCTCAGGTAGCATCCAAAGAAAATCTTCCATATTCAAACTGCCTTTTACATTAATGAATGTGCTAAAAGGATTTGCATTTGTTCATTCACAAATTATATTTTTAATACTTCAAAGGTAATGGATTGAATTCACCCTTTATCATGTTTGATTCTAACCAGATTTTCAAAAAGGAGCTTTTGCTGGACACAACTTAGATAAAAGCTATCAAATACATGATTGCACGAGGATATGCATTTGTAGTGTTTAGAATGTGCCTGGCACATATTTAAACGCTCCATTAAAAAAAAACTATTAACGTTATGATGAGAAAATAAATCTTCAGCAAAGTGGTACTGATAACAGAAAAACATTTTTAATGCCCTGCAGGTAAATTAGTGGCATTTCAAAGTATTTTACAAAATTCTGTACACTACACACACCTACCACAGTAACGTTAATCCCTTCAAAACAAGGACTTTGATTTGTATACATAGGGCAGTATCAATTCAATAAATATTTGTAAAATTAATTAAGAAGTGAACAAATTAAATGCAGTTAGCCAATTGTTAGAAACTACAGTTCTTGGATCATATTTAGTAGTCTAAAAGTGAATACAAAAATATGTTTGGACTAGTAATGATAGCAAGGTCTTCCCAGAAAATTAAAACTAAAATTGACTAAGATACCTAGTATCTTATTGGAAAATATTCTGTAAAAAAGGCTTACAGTGACAGCTTAACTGTTGTAGCAAAGTATGTGTTCAAATGCTTTAAACTGAAGAAGACTAAAACATTCCTCCAGCATGCCTGCAGACCCCCATCACTGGTATTACTCCTTTGTGCAATTTGCTAACATGGTATCTAAGAGTTGACAGAGGAAGACAAACACCATATTAGCTAGAAAATTCATTAATCCGTGTTACTTTATCTTTTTTGGTCCACTATAATCACTCTCATTTATTTATTCAATAAATATTTATTGAATCCCTATTATATGTGCAATAAACAGTAGATATTCAACATTAGGCTTAACAGATATGACCCTTACCTTCTCCGAGCTTATTTTACAATGAAAGATCATTGGGAGTGAGGATGTTTGTACGGGGCTGAAGGAGTAGACTGGAGTAACAGAGAAAAGAAGCCATGCTTATGGCACATCTCCTACATGACAAGCACAGGGCTCAGCACTCCTTCCCCACTGTTCCTCCAAGAAAGGACCCCTCCAGTCATCCAGATACTCAGGTCAGTCATTTTGGAGTCATCTCTGATTCTTCTCTTTCACTCCCACCCTACTATACAAACCATCAGCAAATTCTGTCAGCTCTGCTTTCAGAAGAATGTACTAACATCAGCCAGTTCTTCCCACCTCCCCCACTACCACTCCAGCCTATCGTCACATCTGCCAGTAGAATGGTCCCTCTACTCCCTCTCCTGTGCACCTACAATCTATCCTCTCTAGAGTGTTGCAACAGAAACAATATTGTTCCCTTTTTCAAATATTTCGATGGGGTCTTATTGAATTTAGAATAAAATTTCAAGTTGATGTTGTCCGTCAAATTCTATGTAACCTGGATTCCAGTCATCACATCAAACTGTCTCTCTACCTCCTCTTTGCCCACTCTGTTCAATCGCTCTGGCCTCCGTGCTCTCCCCTGAGCGTTCAAGCACACTCCCACCGCAGGCCTGAGGATTTTACCTCAGAATTGCATGTTTATGTTCACTCAAATGTCACCTTCTCAGAAGGCCTAATGTGATCAACCTACCTGAAATAATAATGCCCCTTATGCATCCTCTATGCCCCTATCCTGCTTTAATTTTCTTCATAGCACTTGCCATTTTCGGGCATCATATTACATTATATAATACCCCTATAGATTTATTTATCACCTGCCTCATCACCTGAAAATATCCAAAAGAGCAGGGTTTTGTCTTTACATGGCTCAGCATCTACATGGGTACTCAGCATACAGCAAGAGCTAAGAAAACATTTTTTGAAAGAATGAATCATTTCATTCAATCCCTACATTCTCTGAAGTTGCTAACATTATTACTACTTTATAGACAAAAAGAGTAAGGTGCAAAGGGATAATGCAACCATTTTTGGAAACAGATAAAAGGATCCAGGAAATGGGGCTCTGTGGTGGAGGACTAGATGCCTAGTACAGGATTGAAACAATGAGGAAAGAAGTAGAAATAAAGGAGATTAGGTGTTTTGTTTGTTAATTTCCTAATTTATTTGATTTTAATACTACATATAAATACTTTGGGGAAAAATTGTACCTTAATTCTGCAAACTCAATGTGCTTTGCTAATTTCAAGTCAAAAATTAAAGACTAAAAACAATGGTTATTATTTACAAAAGATGAGAAATGATCAAAACAATATAATGGTCACTACTTAATTATTCCTCCATTCTTCTGTTTCCATATCAGACACATGCCTCGCTTCTGATACATGTTAGACCAGGCACAAATTGTAATTTGAAAGTAGGGTATAAAGCAACAGAGTGGAACTTGCAGGGATGCCAGAGCTTATAGCCCAAAGAACATTGGAAAATGTGATGAGGGCTAAAGAGGATTATAATGTCTTTCCCGATTTGGTGGATGAATAGGTTTTGTGTTTCGTTTTAGCATATCTTCAGGGCTGAATGAATGTTTTGTGTACTAAACAGAGTAAAGCTCAAATCAAGTTTACTGCCTCCATACGGTTCCAACCACATATGCACAATGGTAGATTCACTGAAAACAAAAAGGATACGTCGTTTTCCTAGAAAAGGCCATTGTGTTGCTAAAACTTTAATAAGCAAGAGTTCAAATGCAAGCCAGAGCAAAAAATCAAACTTAGAACATCATTCTGTTGGTGGCTTTCCAAAACAGCAATTTGCTAAAAGAGCATATGCAAGTCTTTTATCTGCAAACTTAATTTCATTATTGTACTATACTATACTTAAAATAAAGAAACAGACCAACACATTTATTATATAATGAATGGATCACTTAGGCTTTGATCTCTTACATCAGTTTTATCAAGCTCCCCTAAAGGGAGACCAATTAGGAGTACTTTTTTTTTTTCTTCTTTAGGAGTATACTTTTTTTCTTTTCAAATTGTACTCTCAGACTGAACATTTGAATTTCATTTTATCAAAATTTAGGCATGGCACACATTATTTAAAAAATAAACTCTCCCCGAATCATGCTATTAATATGGGCAGCATTCTTGATTTGAAAAAGTAAAATGCCATATTTAATGACATTTCCTAAAGCTGACACAATACACTAAAAAAAACTCTTTTATGACACAATCAGAACTATTATTAAACTGTAGTGTTTCTAGGAAAGTACTCTTTCAATCAATTGACATGCCTTCCTAAAAAACAGAATCTTACTCCATATTGTGAGGGTTTTGATTTATTTGCTATAGTATACCATTGCTTTTGTGTTCCAAAATACAAAGAGGTTTCTATAATGATGAATTTGTTAAAATGACTTTCCCTAAGAAAAACACATTTATTTTCCAGTACATACAAAGAGCTTTGTTATGAATCTGAAAGCCTCTTCCATGTACCTAAGGAGGAAGTTACCCAATCAGACCAGATAGGGATAAGAATTCTCTTTAAATGTAACCAAGAGATAACAAAAGGACACACATCATCAGAATTATTACATCACGTGTACAGGATGATGGAATACAATTTTTGAAGTGTTATTTTCTTTGCTACCTGAAAATGGAAGATGGAAATTGTGCTGGGCCTGTATTCTAGTTCTGGCTATGAAACTAGTTTTGTGACTTGGAAAATTCTCCAACTTCTCTTTGTCTCAGTTTGTTCATCTCTAAAAAAGTTGTAGTATATCTCTTCATGGTCTCTTCTAACTCCAAAATTCTACAGATTCTATAACTTGGACATTTTCAAAGATATTTTCATTTCTTAGTAAATTCTTGATTTTGTGACAAATTAATAATGAGTTCAAGCATTCATATATGACTCCTCCAGTTGAAGGAACTGGTGAATTTAATGAACTTAAAAAAGGAGGAAGAGGAGAGGTTTTACTTATAACTATCCAGGAGTATCCCTAAATTCTACTCACTTGAACTTCTCTTATATGCAGCCCTCATAAGGTAAAACAACATACAAGTACAGTTGACTCTTGAACAACATGGGTTTGAACTGCGTGGGCTCACCTATATGTGGATTTTTTTCAATAGTAAATACTACAGTACTACACTATCCACAGTTGGTTGAATCCACGGATGCAGAACAGTGGATACGGAGGACCTTACATACAGAGGGCTGACTATAAGTTGTACTCTACTTTTCAACTGCGCATAGGGTTAGCACACCAATCTTCATCATCCAAGGGTCAACTGTATAGAGGGTCTTGAAGGAACTATGCATTTCTGAAAAACTGATTTACCAAAGTGAAATTATTGACATTAGCTAATGGGCCAAACTAAGACGTACCACTGAAGTAATGTGAGATCTTTGTTTAACTGCTTTACATTTATTAGTTAACCTGTAGCACATTACAAACTAAAATAAAGATTATATACCACTGAGAGCACTGTTTCAGGTCAGTTTCACATATGATTCTAATCACTAAATACTCCAGAATGAGAAGAGAATACAGATGAATTATGGTAGCTATTAAAACTTTTCTTGAAATTTACTTTCCAAGACTTAGTATCACATTTAATCATCAAAATATTCTATTTAAAATTGATTTATTTGGTTATAGTCTACCTCCACACAGGATTTTGGGTGGCTATACGAGACATGGAAGAAATTCTAATTGAAAAAAAACTGTGCAAAAGATAACCAGATAAACTAGATGTATTACAATTAAGTAGTTATTTGCCTTTATCCTAGATGGACTCCCATTTCTTGGTTTTTGAAGAAAACTTGAAAAAAGCTCAGCCATATCTCCCAGTTTCTGGAAGTGAAGCAGGGAAGCCCTAGCTCAGAGCCTGGCTACCTCTCCTATGGATGGTGAAACTGATATCAGGGAAACTGCTGCTCATACACCCACCATGAGCAAAGTCCTACACAGGTTAAAAAGGACAGCATAAATAAACAGATTCTGGATGAAAAACAAAGGAAATATGCAAAGCCCAAAAGAGACACAGCAGCCACTAAATAAATGTTTGCTGTCAATACAGGTTATTTCTGACTTTGGGGGCTCCTCATTCCCTACTCTCTCCCTTTTGACAATGTTTTGCATTTTCTTTGGGCGTTTCACTGACCTAGTTGATATTTTATAACATGGCAAAATATACATATTTTAAAACTTATGAACATTTTAGAATATCAAGTTTCATGAAAGTAACTTTAAAGTACATGATCTTATAAACATTCATTTAAAAGGGATTTGGGGGCTTCCCTGGTGGCGCAGTGGTTGAGAGCCCACCTGCTGATGCAGGGGACACAGGTTCATGTCCCGGTCTGGGAGGATCCCACATGCCGCGGAGCGGCTGGGCCTGTGAGTTATGGCCGCTGAGCCTGCGTGTCTGGAGCCTGTGCTCCACAATGGGAGAGGCCACAACAGTGAGAGGCCCGTGTACCGGAAAAAAAAAAAAAAAAAGAAATTTGGGAGTACAGCACTTTGCTGTTTTTTTTTTTTTCTTCAACTATGAATTTTTATGTAAATGCATTATTTTGAAATGAGAGGAATATCAGTAACTGGGAGAATCACTTCTTTGCCCATCTAGAGAAACACTTTTCTTGTGCCAAGATAACTGGAAGTTTGGATTGAAATGAAAAGTGTGCTTGGTAAGCATGGAAACAAATCAAAGGAAGGGGGAAAGTCCGGAGGGATATTAATTTTAGACAATGGTGAAACTTAATGAATAAATCTTGTCCCACAAGAGAGAACATATTGAACAGTCTCTAGAATATTCATGCCTGCCTAAATCTAGCTGTTTGCAAAAATGAGCCAAAATTTTATTGTGATATTTTCATTTATGTCACTCCTGGCTTCCTTCAATTACTCTCTTAACTGGATCTACAACCTATATCTTCCTCTGAATTTCACTCTTGATAAATCCTTCTCTTTCATTCCACATCCTCTTCATCCTAACTTGACAGTTAGTTTACCCTTACTCTAATCACTCAGTTTTTTGCCTCCTTTTATTTCCTAAGAACAAATCTACACTTTTCATTGGGTTTCTACTCACTGTGGAAGCTAACGGTCTTCAAAACATGTCTAAATCTACTGGCAGTCATAGATCTTTCTTACAAGACCCTTTGTATGACATGTCTTTGTATCATGTGGGTCTACAGTTATTTATTTCCACTTTTGCTTTCCATCCAAGATCTACGTAGTCACAGTGGTCTTTCTAAAATCATAATCTTATATTACTACCTGTTCTTATGACTCCACCACAAACTCAAAAGATAAATTCATGCCCCTTACAAGACTTACAAAGCTTAGTTTGCAGCTTGTATTTAGCCACCTTTACCATTTTTTCTCTGAGCACCACAAATTCTAAACTCTTCAATGAGGCACAGTCTCATTTTGCATACTCTTTTCTCTTCTCCTTCCTCTTCCCTTAGCTGACTCTTATTCACGTCTCACACTAGCTGTCTTATACTCTGGAAAGCTCTCTCTGCCTCCTCAGTCTGAGTTGCATGTACTCTATCACTAGTGGTCATTCTGCATTATAGTTGACCTTCTACATGTCTATATTCACTCATAGATTATAAACCCCACAAGAGTAGTGACCAGGCCTGTCTGATCACAAATATATCCCTAATATCTAAGCTCAGTGCCTCTAAATACTACTTTACATGTCATAAATGTTTTAAAATTTCTCTCTGATACATTATCACCTTAGATACTATAATCAGCTACAGTTATTGATCCATTTTTACTTCAGAATTTCATTTTGTAACATAGTATCTTTTCTTTGTTATGTAATTGGATATATTTTCAGATCATTATCAAAAGATTAGGAAAAATTAGAACTATTTTGATTTCTGAACTATTTCTGGAATCCATAGTTAGTAGTCAGAGAAAAAATTTATTGCCCAAAGAAAAATTGATGATGTACCTATTTGGGGGTTTTGAAACCTAAGGAGGGCCAAAAATGTGCATATTGTACTATAATTTTGGAATTATTTACAGAAGTTTTGGTGATATAAGAGGAGAACTAGAAATATACTTTATGAGTCATTTATGAAATCAACCCCAATGTCAAATTAAGTTACATGGAAATGTTTAAGGATTTAAGAAAAGTCTGTGTAATACGTACTTAACACTATACAATTAAGAATGTACTTTTCCTTTGTGTTTTATGTATTATTTCTCTTTTTTAAAAATGATGTTTCTGAAACTACTGTCAATACATTTTTGAAAAGGAGAAAAGAGTAATATTGGTTAAATAAACATTTTCATGGGACACATTTTTACATGAATATTCATTTCTTAAGCTGGGTAAATTCTGAGTTAAAATATCACCAAAAATATATTTAGCTAAAATGTGGACAAATCCACAGAATTATGGTTTGCAGAGAATAGTACAGAATTCTATGAGATACTCCCTTCTTTTCAATAACTGTCATCTTAGTAGATATATTGTTTGAATGTTCTATGATGAAAAATAAGCTAAAGTATAATGAAAAAAAATCAAAAGGTGATACAGCCCTAAGAGAAGAAGAAACAGTAAAAAAGAAAAATGACTCTTTTACAGGGTGGAAGGAAAAGACATAAAACCAGAAACACACTAATGATCAGATGACAAAAATAATAGTAGAAAACAAGGAACCTTCTATGTATTTTGAGGTTTGCCTACAGTCTTCCTGTAAAGTCTCTGGAAACCATATTTAGAGGTTTCTTGTTGTCATTATTAGCAATATATCATTCAGTTGGGAAATACATTCACCTATACATAAAAGAGATGAGGTAAAAAGAAAAATAAAGAAGTCAAATTAAAGCAGACTTGACTCCAAATCAAAGAAATACTCTCAAAGTTTGACAATAGCTCAAATGCTAGTATGTTTTCTAAAAATAGGTTGACTCTTGATCATTTGTATCTCTGACTCCACAGAGTCTACACAAGGTATTTTATTTTTTTCTAGTTTATTTAGTTATTTATTTTAATTAATTTTTATTGGAATATGGTTGCTTTACAATGTTGTGTTAGCCTCCACTGCACAACAAAATGTATCAGCCATACACATATAGATATCCCCTCCCTTTTGGACTTCCCTCCCATTTAGGTCACCACAGTGCACTAGGTGAGTTCCCTGTGCTATAGGGCATGTTCCCATCAGTTGTCCATTTAATACATAGTATCAATAATGGATATGTGTCAATCCTGTCTCCTAATTCCCCCCATTCCCCTCCCTTCCCCCTTGGTATCCATACATTTGTCCTCTACGTCTGTGTCTCTATTTATGCTTTGCAACTAAGATCATCTATATCATTTTTCTAGATTCCACATACATGCATTATTATACCATATTTGCTTTTCTCTTTCTGACTTACTTCACTCTATGACACCCTCTAAGTCCATCCACATCTGACAGTGAGGAGACAGGGGAAAGCCTGGGGTGTAGAGGAAATAAAGCCTGTGTTCAAATTATCTCCTTACTATACAGATTCTCTGGACCTTAGGTTTCCTAAACGTAAAATGAAGATAGTTAAACAAATCTGGTTTGTGGTGGTAAGAATTAAATGAGATAACATATAAATTTGATAATACCAGTATGTAGTAGACAATCAGTAAACATCAATCCCTTCCTTCTTTTGCACATTACTACTCAGGGCATTTTAAAAACATACTATTAATTTTACTTCACATAATATATAATTTTAATTATGTATAAAAGATTCTCAGTAAATACCAAAAGCTATCAATATAACGATAATTTCCTAACTTAAAATATTTTCTATTTATAAATGGTCATAGCCACAAAACATTTTGTTAGACTTTTTTTTTAAGCTTGTACATATATTTATATTTTTCAGGAGATTGCCTTTAATTTAGTGATAGTATTATTTGCTGGGGTAAATCACATTATTGATTTAACTTTGGTGTGTCTATATATATTTTTTTAAACTGGAAAAATCATACATATACAGTTAAGGAAACCAAGGTCCAATAAGGTCTAGCTAATTTGTGGAAAAGCCAAAGACACAACCCATAAACTAATTATTCTACTGAATACCTTTAGTTCTCATAAAAATCATGAGTTGGTAAATAATCTGGATAGTCTGAATAAATTCTTGTCACTTAATTTCAATCTTGCCCTGAGTAATTTCAAGGATCTGACCCGTAAAAGCAAGATCCTAGTTAGAAATTATGGCCAATGGCAAGATCTAAGCATTCCCTCTCCAGCTTTTAGCATTTTCTATAGAAATCCAGTCCTGCAAGTATCTGAATTTCATGTGTGGTTGGCTCACACCAGCTAAATTTTTGAGGAAGAGGTAAAAGAGCCATTTGGGGTTAGATATGAAAAACTTTATGCAACAAATGCATATTTGGAAACCGCAAAACGAGCATGCAAATCAATTTATACGCATGGGTGAATGAATATAGATGAGCTATTTTCAAAGTATAGCCATCCTGGTGTAGCATAAGATATCTGTACAAAAGGAACGGGAGTGAGGTGAATTACTCAGCTTAGTCACCCATTTACAATTTTCAATGGAAAACTGCATTGTCAGTTTCCATTATGCCTGCACGAATTTGGACAAATTAAAGAGTCAACTAAGTAATTATTGATAACATACATGTGTATGAAGTAAAGCAGGAAAGTCTTGCCAGTCATTTGGAACTTCTCATAAGTTTCTAGGATTTCCATTAGGAAGAATGGTAATACACGTGACTCTGAAACCAATCTGAGACACAGCACTGGCCTATTCAGCCATCTCTCCAACTTGGTATTGGAGATGTGTGAGAACAGGGGAAGATGTCGTAAATGAAGCATTAACAGAAATCACTCTGCTGAACAGAAATACTACATCTGCTCCCAGTCCCTGCAGTTTATCAGGGTCCCTTTGTTAACTACCAGGAGAATTAGCGTTCAACCTGACAAATGGGTCTAAGTAAAAAAAATAATCCTTGGAATTACACAGGATTTAAATTCTATAATTCTCTCTTTCATGATATTCTTTCAGAATATATCCTGTGAGATTAGTGCCATATTCTGTTCTGACAATACGAACATTCTGTTTTTATTTCTATAACAGAATGTTCAACCTAGAATGCTAATACAAATTCTTGGAAAGTCATATAAGAGTCTGATCTTCTGAAATGGACTATTAGTTTGACATTTCAAAATCTGATTGAAAATCCCTCAATATGGAGTCACCAACTTCTTTTATTAATCTGATCTTGTACTTGCAAACATATTTATCTTGCAAACAATTTAAATAGATTTTCTTTACACCCTCCATAAAAACAGTGTAACACCTGATCTTTATAAATTATTTAATTCTTTTATATAAGTATACGTACAATCATATTTTTGTGTATATATGTATGTGTGTATGTACATACATGTATTTGCAATTTGATTATGTTTACTACACAAAATATTTTTAACATGTTTTCATTCCCATTTAAAACCTCATTCATGTTATGTCGTGAGGTGCTATATATGGGTCTACCATGTTTTATTTAGCCAATTACTTGTTAATACTTGAGTTGATTCCATTTACTTGATTCCACCATTACAGACAATAGGTAATGTGTATCAGTGACAATATATTTATGAATCAAGTGAACTTAGTCACTGAAGGTACATGATTAGTCCCTTTATTTTCTGACTTCTAGTAGAACTAAATATTCATCTCTGTGACAGTATTTAATACATTATATTGAAATCATTTATGCATGTATCTGCCAGCCTACTCCACTAGAACATGACTTGTTCCCCCTTTCAATTCTTAGACCAGTGGTGACCAAACACAGTGTCTCACCAAAAAAAAAAAAAAAAAAAAAAAGTCAAGTTTCCTGGTTTTCCTTGTCATCAAACAAGGAAAAAACAAACTCAGTATTCGTTAATCCAATGCTTTTTCTACACATCCTCTATAACTTTCTAAAGACTTACTACAAACTGTTTCCTTTTAATATGAAATAATCTAGTGATTAGAGTAATTTGAAATTATGGTGACTTAATTGAGAGTGTGAAACAATCCATTAAGTGCAATTTTTAAAAGGATTTATGTTTCTCACTGTTCATAGGCATACTGCATTTTTCAAAAAGGCTCATTTTTACAACTGAGGATATCATTAATATCACTAATGGCACACATGTGCATCCTATTATAGATCTTCATATACTATGATTAATAGTGAGATTTATTCACATTTTTGATCCCTGATTTTTTTATACTTGTATTTAGGTCTCAACACTTTTCATTTGTGCTGCCTAACTTCAAAATTGCTGAGAACACAAAGGTGAACTAACACCTCTGAGATGTTAAGAGCTAACATCTCGTCTTGTGTAGGACAGCTTCTTAGTAAATGGTTTTGGAATTATGAATGAATTGATGAATGGACAAAAACATAGGGGTCAAAGATAAAGCTAGATTTCTGGTTTGTGTAACTGGCTGTACTAAGAAACCATGGACATTACAGAGTACCAATAAAAAAGTGTTCTTAATGTTGTGAATGGTTGTTGCTTTGGTTTTATTTTCTTTGTTTTGTTTTTAACTCAAAAACTATTTTTCGCCCTTTCATCTCATCCTTCTCCAGGAAGAATTCACACAAGTGCTAAAAACCCTTTTATCCAAAGCTGTATTTCCCAGAGGAAGAGCAATGACCCAGAATATAAAAGGCTTGATATGGGAGTGATACCCCTCGAATGTGCTGCAGTGAGGTGGCAGGGCAGAAATATCACACCTGGTGGATGTGGATTCAGTACCAGGAGGATACCCTGGAGATGGCAGCATGAACAAGTACAAGGTGCGTTGAGATACAGGCAGCAGCTGTAACTCGAGCTCAACCACGTTGAAGGAAACATGAAACTGGGGCAATCCACTGGGTAAAGAGGACAACAAGGGCAGCTTGCTCAGGGCAAACAGAAGCATATGGGCAGAGAGCCCGCCCAGACTGGATTCCAGGGACACCTGTATGCAGCACAGCAAGTTAAGGCAACTGGGGAAGTAATTTATGCTCTGTAGCAGTTGGTGCCATATTTTACTCAAATGAATCTGTGAATTTTAACTTCAGACACTCTTAAAATAGATTTTCTGTTTTGTTTTGTTTTTTTCTTTTTTTGGCAGGGGGTAGTTTTGGGGAGGTTTTTTTTAGGGGTGGGTGTTGTCTTGGGCTATTTCTATCTCATACTTGGAAGATTCGTCTATTAAAAGTTTTCCAAAAAGTACAATTATTTACATAACTATGAGCTGAAAATGTATTTTGAAGGTCATTTAGTCCAGGCCTCTGATCAGAAGAAGGGACATCTTAAACAATTTAAGAGCAGCAGTTGTCTGTCTATGCTATTGTTAAGGATCTCCAGGAATAGATATTTGCCCACCACTTCCGCTGGCCTGTTCTCACAGTTATACTAGAATTACAAGCAAATGTTGTTTACTCTTTCCTTGGGCCTACATCAACACAATCTTGTTCAAATCTATTTCCATTGGTTAGCGCTCTGTGGACAGGCAACCACTGCTCATTTTTCTTAGTCCAAATTATTTTTTCTGTTTGTCAGCTCATATTTTTCTGGCCTACTTTTCTGGCTTAAAAATGCAATGCTATCAAGACTCTTCTCTTTACACAATCCTGGACTGCCTGAACTACAGACACTAATTACAGAGACCTTTTTTTTTAACCACCAGGTAACAACAACCTACCAAGGATTTTATGAAGCCCTTGCCAATGCCATTTCCAAGGTATAAAAGGAAATTAGCAAGTCAGACAGAAGGGAGAGGAACAGTTAGGGAGTCCATGAAAGTGCAACAATGCTAACGAACATATCAAGAGGACTGCAATATATTTTGGGAACTAACCTTTGGGAGAGTATTAGTGAATCGGAGTAATAGTGAGTAAAATAAATAAAGCAGGCAGTTACTAGGAGAAGGAGGCTGAATGTCAGACCAGTTTCACAGAAGGGAGATCTGAAATGTTTTAGTTCAGTGAAAACAGTACTCTTTCTCTTAGGCAGATTAAGATAAGTCAAGGAGATACTGACTATATGAATTTTATTTGCACTGAGGACATAAGAATAAATTAATTTATGTCAGCAGAGAAAGGATTTTCATTAAATTTAAGGAAGAAATTCTGCCCAGAAAAAGTTGTTAAACACTTAAATGGAATACTAAGAGAAGGGGAGAAAAATAAATATGAAATTGTATTAGCTTATACAGGCATCTTTTAAACACAGGGGAGATTCTTACACGTGAAAGAGTGTACAGAGGATACACAGTCATTATTTTAATATTAAAATAGAAGGAATTACAAGTTCAGAGCACGGCCTCAGGAGTCATGCAGCCTTGGTTAGAATACCAGCTTTGCAAATTCCTAGTGGGCCTCAGTTTTCACATCTTTAAAAATAGCACCTACCTTATAGGTTTGTGGGGACGATTAAATGAATTAATATGTGTAAAGAACTTAAAATAGTGTCTGACACAGAGTATGAGTTATGTACAATTTTGCTATTGTTGTTGTTCTTATTGGTATTAGTAGGAAAAAGCCCAATGACACATTGCCAAAGACAAAGAATGATTATAGTTTCTATGACTGAATTGTAGACAATAATATGTTTATCCTTGTCTTTTTCTTCCCCCTATGCTTGCCTTCAGCTCAATCCCAGGGCTAGTAGTCAAGAAATGTATATTCTTGTTCTCTCCTCCACTAACCAGATGTGCGATTTTTTGTATTTTAAGTCACCAGCTCTCAATGTGCTGGTTGTTTCAAATTCTGTTAGTTCTCCACTCTCTCTCAGCTAACCTTTTTCTCCAACACTCCTTTTTCCCCAATCATCTTCTTTTTTCCTATCTCCTGTTCCTCTTTCTCAGTCTTCTGTCTCATTTTCTCAATTATCACACATCCCAAGCTTCACACCTTCCCTGAGGCCTCATCATCCTTCCACCCTTCATCTCTTATGGGCAGAAGACATGCCAAGATTATACATTTGGCACCAATCCAAATCTATATTGCCTCTGTTTCAGGATGAAACACATTTTCTGTGTCATGCAAACAGGGACTTTGTCCAGGATGAATAATGTCCTGAGTCTGGGGGAGGGAGAGGCACCCATCATTCTTCTTTATTTCCAGTGACCTCTGGGAAAGGGGACAGCTCTCACTAACAGTCAGAGAGGAGCACCATCCCCAGATGAAGGATTACTCTAATTCATGAAGCTCTACCTCTGCCTGTACTTTGATGAAGGAAATCAAGGTAGAAAGCTGAAGAAGAGTAAACAGTGGATACAATTCAAGAAAAAAAAAACTTTAAATGTTATTTGAGTCAAAAAAATATAAATTGTGGTAGAAGAAAATCATATTGTTTTAACTCTACAATTCTAATCTGAGCAAAGGTGTAAAAGGCCAGAGGAAGAGAGAATTAATGATGCATATATCAAAAAAATTCCCATATAATGATAGAAACTGACCAATGAGGCATGTTCTGAAACTTATAAATGCCTCATTTAAATATTAAAAACAAAATTTTGTATAGATTCCCTACCTACTCTGGTAAAAGAGGTTGGGGGCTATTACTGACTTTTTAAAACACTGGCTGGCGGTTTCAAAATATTTCTATGGTGGTCTTAGCTTATACTGAACTCACTGGGAGCTCAGTAAGTTTAACCTCCTGGTTTTCTAATGTATGAAAGTTTTAAAGAAGTCATTATTAATATTAGTTTAACTTTTTTTCACCTTTTTGAACATAACTGTGGCTCATTCCAATAGATAGTTAAATAATAACTATTATTATTTTATAATAATAAAGTTTCATCGAAGTAAATTACTCTTGGTAACTGTCAGAGAAATCTTAAAGCAAGACAATACATTTAGTCTTTCATACAACCCCCAGGAACAGTTGGGATGTTGTTAATCAATAGTATGAAAATGCTACTTTGCAAAAACCTCAAAATCTCTTAACACTATGCCTGATCACAGAAGGTCATTTGTCATACTTTAAGGATAAATTTTTTCGGTTTCTAAGGTCTTGTATAGAAAAAATGCATATATAGACTATTTTAAATCATAAAGACATTTTAATGATATGTTTAACCGATATATATTTTTGAGGATTTTAATATGATTTCTAAGACTTTTAAATAATATCCTTCTTTGCTTACATTATGTAATTTTCTTGTACACGTCATATTTTTGTGTTATATCTCTGTTTATATGCATATACACAGACATACATTTATGTATCAAAAAACAAATGTCTCATTATTTTAAAATATCTCAATACTTTATTCACAGAAAGTTGGCCCAATTTTTAAAATAGGGGTTCATAAATATATCCTCCTGCACATGTAATTGTGCATTTGGGTCATGAAATGCAATATATAACTTCCTATTTTTACAATGTTTTCAACTGGATAAATTAAACATTTAGTACCTTAAACATCACATATAGTAACTTTAAATAAGTAACTATATTATTTGCAGAAAAAAATCAATTTTTCACTCAAGACAAAGAGCTTAAGCTGGAAGGTAGTGTCTTCCATACAGCAGCTATAGTTACAGGCTGCCATGCCAGCTACTTCCCTAAGGAAACTCCAGGCATGCTTAATTATAGAGAGACATCATTACTTAGAAGAAAAACCTAAGTCTTTAATTTCCTTGCCTCTGCTGGACTGGGGCGGTTCTTTCTGCTGAATCCAGCAATGTCTGAGTAACATCTAAGCTTAGCTGGTTCCACATACAAGGCCAGGTATTGTTAGGTCACAAACCACAGTAACTCCTAAGCTGTGATTAGTGCTGCTTCCGTTATCGATTGCCATCCACACAGAATTCATTATGTCTATAATTAAACACAGAAAGCCCCTCCTGATGTTAGGATGCTAGTGACGTAACTGTTCTTCTTGGCAGCACCTCTTGTAACTTTTAGACCACCAGATCCCTCCTGGGAACCAACCTGAGAAAATGCTATTTGAAGTAGCACTTGTTCCCATAATGTGGCATCAATGTATTTCTAATTACAGTCCAGATAGTTTTGAGCACAAGTAACTAGACAAGAGTCCAGATCAGCACTTCATCTTACCAGGTCAGTCTTACTTTCCTCCCACTTCTTTCCAATAATAGTTTCTCATATATACCAGAAATAGCATAGAGAATATATCTTTCTAACTCTAAGAACTACTCCCCAAGTTCAATTTTAGGCAATGCGTTGGGAAGCCAAACTCACTTGTGCAAAAAGAGACACTGTTTTCTCATTATGTAATTTCAGTTAAGTGCCCAGTGTACCATCATCTATATCTTCAGCAGAACCATGTTCTGACTCAGCAACTCTCACGAAGGGCCTACTTAGGGAACAAGCCTAGGTCTTTACATTTGTGCTGAATCACCATGGACTTTGCTATTTTCAATAATTTTATCTCCTAGAATCTGAAATAGATAAAAACTGTGTTGCTTGTTTTTGGAAAACTAAATATTTTCATTCAAAAGATCAAGAATTATTTGTAATATTCTTTAGATGCAATATACTGGGGCTTTACTCCTGGTTACATTAGAGTAGAATCAACTTATTAAGCATAATATGAATAGAAGGCCAACAAAAGAAGCAAATAAGCAAGCATTATAGAAACAAAGTGTGATGAATCCTGACAAGCTAATCCATTTCTTTACTATCATGACATTAGGAAATGGCACTAAATTTAAGGGTCTGCCACAATCCTCAATTCTGAAGGCTTTATTATAAATTGGCCATTCAAATTAGCACCAAGTTAACAACTAGTGAATACATTTTCAGCAGCCATTACCTGTCTGTTAAAACACACAGGTTTTGTCATATAATGGACAGAGTTGCCTGCTGGGGCAACAGACACACCTGGGCTCAAATTTCATCTCTGCCATTGAGCTATGGAACTTTTGGCAAGTTAGCTTTTCTAATACATACATAGTTTTAACATTTGTAAAATGGGAATTTTATAGAACCTATCAAGTACGATGTTGCAGGAATAAATGAGGTAAAACAGATAAAGTATACTTTGTATACTTTGTATACAATGCCTTTCACTCAGTAAACACTAAATAGTAAGTATAATAAATGTGATTCTGAACAGAATGATGTTAAATTGTATTCACATTCAAGAAGTGCTTATGGCACCGTTAAAGTAGGGGCGCCTAGTGCATCTTTTGAAACAATTTGATGCCTAATATTTTGCGGGAGAAATCATGTATATTTGTAGATTTAGACAGTATAGTTGGGCTAGTGATTTTTTTTCCAATATCCAATCACTCATTCAAATATTTGAGCTTTTACAACTTACTGATTACTAATTACCTAAAATACCAGCAGTTGAGTTATTCTAATTAGAAAACATACATTGCTTGAATGGATTGGTAAGACTTTCACTCAACAGATGAAAATGTAAAATAAGAACCTATGTTTTATCTTCATTATAAAAGCACAAGAAACTGGAAACAAGTTCAAAGGTTGTAAGGTATTTAAAACAATACTCTCTTTCCTTTCTCTTAGATGTATTCATATAAAAATACACTTGCTCCCTGGAATGGTCATTGGATTTATGTTACAAATATTTGACTCTTTTGCTAAGATTTATAATTATGGATTTACATTAAGGACCCCTTTGTAAGTAATTTTTTATACATATTCAGTGCATTAGTATTCACTGAGCAACATTCCTTTCACAATCTGAAGGATTTTTTTTTTCAGGTAGAGCTTATATACAGTAAAGTACATAAATCTTAAGTGTATAATACATGCATCTTTTCAAATATATATGCCCATGTAATCACACCCAGATCATGCCAAAGGCTCCACTGTGTCCTCTTCTAATCAACATTACTAAAAGGTAACTTCTATTCTGACCTCTATCACCATAGATTAGTTGTGTCTGTTTTGAACTTCACATAAACAGAATCATGCAATACGTACTCATACAGTTGCTACCTTAAATTACTAATTTCATTTGTTTAGATTTTACACAGGAGGAACAAGGGGACCACTGTCCTCTTTATTCAGCTTGTCTATATAATGTGTCAATAGGTACTAAGAAAACTCCACCAAATCTTATACCTACTATTGAGTGTAAATGATCTATAATTCATCTAAAATGACCTCAAAGTAGATTTACAGAAACAAGTTTAACATTTTCACTATTAACATTCACAAATCCTAGAGCCACTATGCTGCTGCCATTAGATATTTCTTCTAGATTTTCAAGTTTTTCTGAGAGTTTACATGTATTGGCTACTCATAAACACTCTTTGAGTTAGGTTATTAGCAGGGGTTCACAATCAGCAGTAGTCTGATTAGGTGTTTCTCAATTTGCAATCTTGGAAATTGAAATTAGGACATTAGCAGCCTTACTCTACTTTTAACAGCAACTTAGAGGCAATGCCACACCTGGAATTTAGTTCTTCAGACCCCATGCCACATTCTGTTTACACACATTGTGGAAACAATAACATTATAGGAAAATAATCTGAGAGAGCATTGTACCCATTCGCATATTCAAGTGGAAATACATGAACTCCATGCTTAAGAGGGAAAACCAAAAAGCCGTGCAATTGCTGAAAAGCTCTAAAGCAACTAACAAAAAAACCCTTTTTTTCCCAAAACTTAATTCAGACATTTTAAGACTTACTACTCAGCAAGGACCACACACACTTACCTATTCCTGCACTTCCAAGTAACAGAAAGGGACTGAGACATAAAATTATAGAGAAGTACACAAGGAAAAAGTACAAGGGTTTTGCATAATACTGTGATGCATAATGAACTAAAATCTTTTGGAATGCAAAAATGATTTATTCTGAATTATGTCAAATATACTTGTGCAATTTTTTGAAAGTACAGTTTACGTAACAACGTCTAATAATAGGTTTATTATCTCCATAATAAAACCAAGCCTGAATATCTTAATAAGGCCTAATTTTCAGTGTATATTTATAGGAGTTAACCCTACGAACAGTGTAGCCACCAACTGCTCACTGAGAAAGGGATATGGAATGTGGTTCCTGTTTTCAGAAACCAGTGTGGCTCAGAGTCCTAATACTCAGAATGCAGCTAAGAATAACAGAAATATTATATAGTACCTGTCCTTTTTGCAGTCAATCAGGAATTCCTTAAATAACCATTTAATTATCCCATTTCATTTAATGCTATCCAAAACTGGAACATGATGTTACTAGCATATATGATTTTACACTAAAAATATAATCTGTTTATAACTATAAGAAATCTTTCTTGAGCTTTTTAAAGCTCAAGTATCCTAGCTTCTCTGCAACATACATGTAAATAACTTTAACTTATCAAAAAGCCTCAAAGACAAAATATAAATAGGATAGATCCATTAGATATATATACGTATACATTAGGATAAATATAGTAAAAATCACTAAGTACAGGATTGGGATGGATAAAGGTATTAGTTTATATGGAAAGTGACAGTTTTTACAAATGCCTTTGTGTTAAAGGCTCACTTAATCATAATAAAAATTCTCAAGTAGAATATGATGTTTTAAATATTTTGAATCACAACCAGACATGGTTAACATTAGAGCACAGCTGTGTAAAACAGAAATAGAGGCTCAATCTGTTTACTCTTTGCTTTTCTTTATAAGCTGAAACTTTTGGGCTAATCAAGCAAGGATCATTATTACATTAGAATTCCTTTTAATTGAAGAAGAAAATGTTCCATATTTAAATTTTGCTTGACAGTAGCCCTAAAGAAAATAGTATCAGTAGAAGTAGTGGTGCTGGTGGTAGTGGTGATAATAGTAACAAAAATAGCAAGTGGATACTTCAAAATATTTACTATGTGCCAGACACTATTCTAAGAGCTTTACATGAAGTCACCTGCTTAATTTTGATAAGAGCCCTATGAAGTAAGTACTATTATTATACCATTTTCACAGATGACAACATTGAGGAATAAAATTTGAGTGTGCCCACTTAAACCAGGCAGCATGGTCCCACAGTCTGCATAATTCAAATGCATCTCAGAATAGTTAAAATAACACATTCAACCTCATCTGTGGCATCTTAGAATGGTAACTCAGTTTTGATTATTAGTTTATAATCAAGATAAGCTTATTCTGATAGATCATTGTTATGCTTTAAGAGCTTCCCAGAACATTTTATCTAAATCAAAATTATGAATTTATCCATTCCACTCAAAGCTTTCTCAGCACAGGTGATCCAACTTTTCCTCAGATGGTAGGCTTCAAACAAAACTGGCAAAATCTCTGAATCATTTTTGTCTAGTACCTACCTATATGGTAACTACTTACAATTTTTTAACCTTACGAAAATTATAAGTATCTATGTAGTACTTCCCTTTATTGTAGCAGTTAAAATATTGAAAGCCTAGAATCAATCAATCAATATATACTGTCAGAAGGAAGGCATGTTGAGCGAGGTACTTGGGGGTATAATAAAGTATGGCACTGCCAATGCACTCCAGGAGCCTACAGATTCGATGGGTATATCTGAGAGAAACCATATGATAATCCACATAAAGGGTTCAGATAATGCATTTTACAAGTAGAACCACAGTGTCCCAAACAACAAGTGGCCTTAGAGTTCTATACATAACCAAGCTCACAAAGATTCTAACTTCCTTAGAGAAAGAATCTTTTCCTCTATGTCCCCTGGTTCAATCTACAGATTACAGTGTGTGCTTAACAAATGTTGTTGACTGTCAGAAAATAATGCTTTCTCTTTTTCTCTAGGCCCCTATCAATCTGGTCTCTACACTGTAGTCAGTGACATTCTTGAAATGTAAATTTGATAACGATACCCTCCTCCTTACCTTCCACACTAAACTCCCTCCACTGCTTTTTCATCATTTTTACAATAAAGATTAAAATCCTTGACATGGGCTAGAAGGCCCTACATGACCTGGCCCTACTCCTCTCTCTAAGAGCTCCATACTCAAGGGCCTTCCCTCAGTTGTCTGAATGTGCCATGCCATCTCCTGCACCAGGCTTCTGACCTAATATTTCTCCTCTGCCTTTACCTGGCTAATTCCTTCTCAACTCTCAGATTTTAGTTTAAATATCACCCCTAAGGGAAATTTTTTTTTGATTAGGTCCGTTCACATTATTTTAAAGTTCTCAAATTACCATGTACCTGTCCTTCAAAATACATACCATCATTTAAAGTTTTCATTTATTTATTTTTTAATTACTGTGCCTCCACAAAGAAATGTGAGGTTTCTACCTTCCTATTAAGGTAAGAACTATTTCTGAGAGTTTACTCACAATTGTATTGCTTGGGCCTATGATTCAGGCACATACAAAGCACTTAGTCAATATCTGTTAAACAAAGAAAGGAATGAATGAATAAATGACTGAGTGAATATGGTTGTCCGTCTGGCCACATTAGTAAAGTCATAGAAAGCAAAGGCTTTATTAAATGATATCTATCACACTGTCATGTTTAGTGATATTAAGCAATCAGCCATCATAAGCCATATGTGTTTCTGGCTATTTAAACAGAGGAATAAAATTGATACTCAGAGTCTAGTATGAAATTTTCATATAAGGGACCCTAAAATGCATAAAAGCTGGACCTGGAAGTCGTAAAACATATAACTTAAATTCTCATTGATCAGTGTTTTATTCTCATTTTTAACTGGGTAGCCATAGAATTCACTAATTCTTTTAAGCTGCTAAGAAATTATTAGTCTCCTTAAGTAGAAACTTATTAAATAATAATGGTCCCAGGGCACTTAGATGGGTATGATTCACTGAAAAAGCTATGTACCCTATAAGCATCCATCATTCAGGAACGGTGACATTCTTGTATAGTGACGTCTGAGGCTGACTCTCAGGGACAAAACACATAAGTTAGTTCTGTTCCATCAGCCATATATATATATATATATATATATTTTTTTTTTTCTTTTGAATAATCCCTGAATCTGAAAAAATATCAAACCTAATAAACTGGAAATCTTATTCAGCAGACATGATAAATACAGGGCTTGAGAATAAGGGTGTTGGCGCTCTTACCCAGGCTCTGTCACTAACCTGATCATGACACATAACTGTCCTTGTGTTCTCTTTATATCACCACATAAATAAATAAATAAAAACTTGCTAGACCTGCCTGAACAAATAGAGCAAGGATGAACATGAGCTCATTAAATGAAAATATTCTAGAAATCCATAGATGTATAAGTTGTTTAAAGACATTCTAGAAAAAAAAATATTCTTATTTTATTTTTAATAATTCTTACTGTATTTTGAATACAAAGGCAACTAAAATAATATTAGACATTTTCATTAAGTTAAAAAAAAAGAAATTGTAGTTGGGACCAGATATAATTTGAATATTGTTTAATGTTTGCTGTTAATTTTTTCCCAAATTTTCTCTAATGATTATGGATTTATTTGTTTTTAAATTATTATTATTTCTTTAATGTGGCAATCAGTGCAAATACTGGCTACAGGCAGGGCTTTGTTTATACTTCATCTGAATAGAAATCATCTATCCCTAGCCATCAATACATGATTGGTGTTGGGAGAGGCATCCATTCGCAATTAATTATTTAATAGTCACTTGACACACATGAAACAGGGAAAATAAGCAAAATGGAGCCAATCCTTCTGGGGAGACCAACTCTGCCTTTATCACTCCATCACCCATTTCTGTGATAATCAAAGGAACCCAGCCTTTTGTTTCCTTTCATGACTAGTGGTGATCTTTGCACTCCGTTTTCATTTCAAATTTTCAAAATGAATCAATGCTCCAGAACTATCCTGATGGATTTTCTTTTCTGGGTTGAATTACCTTATGCATCAGGTAGCATACTGTTCAATTATATATCTAATTCCAAATTCTTCCTCTCATGGAAAGAGCTAGCCACTTGCAAAATGCATTTCAGAGCTATCTAATTCTGCTTCTCTTCAAAATATTACTTCTGCCATGCTTTCTCCACTCTTAACTGTTCCTGATTATGCACATCCCTGGATTCCTACGTTAAAAATGCACAGAAAAATAAAAAATTTTCATTTAAAACACCCTCCCACACAGGACAAGCTGTCATTGTGTCATATTTGTTTCCTAATTTAAGGAAGGAAGTTATATCTCATGTGTTCTTCGTTAAATTGCCGGCTCTGTATTTTAAAGCAGCACTGGGATACTTAGAGCAATTTGTCCCATAAAATAATGTCCATTTTTAATTCATTTCTATTTATCAGTGCAGAGGTATGCAACTTCAAATTATACTATAGCAAACCATCAAATATAGCTATCTTATTCATGGTTCACAATTAAGTTAGATTTGGTAGAGAAAAAGCAGGTACTGTTTTATTTTTGGAAAACATAACTATAAAGCCTGATGCTAAATCCATGGAAATTTACTGATCAAGCTGAAGTGCAGTATAGGCCATGGAATACACAGTCTTCTATAATTACTTAAGACAAGATACATGAAAACAAAAACCTTCGTGAAGGCAGAAAGCAATGAAATAATGTTTTACTTTTTTTCCATTAGCCCATGATGGCTACAGAACTCTCCTAATGACCAGATTTTTTTTCTTCCTAACTCCCTTTGCTGTTTTAACAATTACAAATTTTATCAAGTCTTCATTTCTCTTAAAGTCAGGTAAGAGAGGACTGCCAAGTCCAATAAGATTTACAAGGGCTAGTTCCCCTTAGCAGTGTCAGCAAAAAAAAAAAAACCCAACAACAACAACAACAGAAGACATTATACAATAAAATACAGCCATACATAGAGCTTTTGTCACTACAGCTTTCAAAATCAGATTTAACAATTCACCTTTTAAAAAAATCAGCCACAAATGCCATTTATCCGTGTGTTGATTGCTTTGATTTGACCCATAAGCTATCTACTTTAAACCTTGACATCTCAGCCACAGATACATCCATATTTCTTCTTTTTCATATCACTTGGTTTTTGTTCGAAGGCTTTCCTGTGTTTATACAATATTTCTCCTTGGTCACTTTCGTGTAGCAACATTGGAGAAACACAGTAACGACTGAATTTTATGTATAAAGGGGAGAAAATAAAACTTATAGAGATATGAGTTTTTTAAATTCCACACTGTTTCAATCCCTAAGAACAACAGGAATTACAACTTGGCCTCCACTACTCAGGTAAATATCATTAGCTGAATATCCTTGGAAAATCTCTTGCAATCCTTCATCTGCATCCCCTGTTTATTAGCCTGAAGAAGCTTCCCAGTCCAGCAACGTCTAAATTTCTGTACTATTTATCCTCCCAAGTCATCTGCTAATTGAGAAATATGCTATTTAATCTCTAACATTTCTAAACATGAGCTGACCTCTCTCCCATTTCACGAAACCACAGAAATAATATAATTTTATTAAACTGACAAATGTTGGACTTGGACATAACCAAAGAAACTAACATTAATTCCAAGAACCCTCTTCCTTCTAATCAAGGAAACCCTCACAAGCCCTCCCCCGCCCCACCACCTTTTCCCACAGCCAGGAGCAGGTCGTATCACTTTTCTTGTAAAAAGCACAGCTGTGCTTATGAATCCTGTCTCCCTTGTCCTTTACCAACGAGTAACTACGTGGGGATATTCAACCATGGTGAATCTCTCCTGACTTCATTTTTCACCAAACGTGTGCCCCATCTTCTAGATGCTTATCTGCATCACACGGTGAAAATAGGTGTAGTACAGACTTAGTGGTGGTAGAGGAAAAGCACAGCGTACGTTCAGGTGCGCCCCAGCCCGATGAAGATAGGGAGCGGCTGGGCAAAGAACCAGAGGATTTAAGAGAAGAGGTCATTCTATTCTCCCTGCCACTTGGAAGGAAGCAGGGTTGGTAGAACGGGCTCCCGGGAGGAACTGAACCTGGAAATGGGAGCTGCTCAACCATGACGAGGATACCAAGGGAGGGGCTGTGAGAGGTGATAAGGCAGAAACACCCAAAACAGGTCTTCACCGCGACCCTATCTGAAACACTCTCCAGAGAAGGAAGCCCCCATGCACCGGCCCGGGCCTGCCTCGCCCTGCCTCCCCGCGCCCTGCCCAGGCCGAGGCCCCCAGGGCTCAGACGTCGTCGGGCCTTACCTTGGCTGCAGTCCTTGCCGCGGAAGCCGGTTCGCGAGCAGTCGCACACCGCCTGGTCGTCCACTACGGAGCACACGCCTCCGTTGAGGCACACCCCGCCCTCGCCCTCCTCGCCAGCCTCGCACGGGCTCCCGCCGCCGCTGTTGGGTGGCTCGTCGTCCAGCTTCACCTCACCGCTGTCCACCAGAAGCGCCTGTGAGGAGTTGACTCGCACGTCGCGAATCCACCCTTTGAAGGGCTCTCGCTCCCGCACGGAGGCCAGCGTGAGCTTGAGCGCCGCGGCGCGCAGTTCCGGAGGCAGCCCTCCGACGAAGAGGCCGCTGAACACCGTCATGTCCCGGCGCTTGGACTTAACCTCCACCCACTTGGCCTCCACCTGGTCGATGAAGAGCGTGGTGTTGCGGAACTGACGTCGGATACGCACGCTGTGCCACGCGCCGTCGTTGACGGGGTTGTCGGCCAGGAGCGTGGCGGGCTCAGCGCAGAAGATGGAGAAGCTGAGCTGCAGGCGGCCGCCGCGCGTCAGAATGAGCTCCAGGAAGTCGCAGAAGCCCTCATCGTCGAAGTAGAGCACTAGGCCCCGGGCGCTGCGCGTCTTGAGCTGGAAGCTCATCTCGCTCTCGCAGCAGGCGTTCCACTTGGGGAAGCGCGTCCACTGGCCCTCAGCGCCCGGGAACTCCAGCCCGCTGCCCAGCTCTGCCCAGCAGCCCAGGAGCAGCAGCGAGAGGCACACGAGAAAGCATCCCCCGCGCTGGAGAAGTGCCGTCCCCATGCTCGGAGCTGGGGTGCGGCGGGGGGGTGCCGGGGCCGACAGGGTCAAAATGGTCCTGGACACCGTGATGCAGAAATAGGGATCCGGAAATAATTCGGGTAAGGGGATGGGCAGGAGTGGGAGGGATGCACCCTCCTTTATCTAGCTCTTTTTTTCTTCTTCTTCTTCCAGCAACCCCTCCCTCTCTCCCTATAGTCCCCTCCCAACTGGAAAACGTAGATCCCAGTAGTACAGGGCAGCCACAGAACTTCCAGACCAAAGGGAGGATACACTTTGGAAGCAACGCTCTGGAAAAGGTGTCAACAGAACGTCAAGGGCAATCACGCATCCATTTATCGGTGGTGTCAACAGATGCTTCACTCTTCAAATACCGTCATCTGTCAGGTACCATCAGTGGTACCAGGCAAAAGGGAAGCAGTTCGAGTCACACTTTCCAGGCAATTACAAGAAGCCAGCAATGAACCAGGGTCCTTGAATGCTTGGTAATGCCTCAAGTGTTTCTCCTCCAGATGTAGTGTCCCAAACCAGAAGGGAGAAAGGGGCCCCTTGGCTCTTTAAGGCACCACTTATCAACCCCAGAGGAGCTTCAAAGGCCTGCTTCTTCTGTCATATCATGGACTTCCAGTACCACTGTAGCCAAAGCAGAATTCCTTGCACACAGCGGCCTCACAGGCTGGGTTTTACTTCTCTTTGTCCCTCCCCAACAGTAGGGTTCAAACACAGACGCTGTGAAATAGCCAGAAGCTGTTAGATGTGGAAATCACAACAGCTCCTCTTCTTTCCTCTCCGCCTCTGCAAGGCCAAGCTAAGATGCCAGCATATCAATTGGTTGTGTGTCGGTGATGCATTTTGGTTTTATTTTGTCTTTTTATAGGGACCCAGAAATCTGCAGAGAATGAAAATAAAAATTAAGTTCTAAAGTCTGTTAGAGTATCATATAATCATTATTCAGCCCAGAAACCAGGTATATAACTAGTGCTGTTAGGAAGTCAGAGTTAACCTTATTGGAAGGAGCTTATTTGTCCTGATCTACAAGTAAGAACTAATGTCTCCTAATAATTAATATCACACTCTTACAATCAGCCATTACACCCTTGTAGTTTATTATAGCTGTTAATAGGTAACCCTCCCAGGTTTGTATAGAGATTCGGTTAATGTTGTCTTTTACTATTTCTGAGAAAGTTTAATTTTTAAAATATATGAGAAGGAGAGGGGGGAAAAGGCTCTATTAGGAATTTCTGCTTGTATTGTGCACTGGTTACATGGACAATAAAAATACAACCTATTTAAATCTCAGTTAATAGCTGATTTTACAACAGGCAGAGAATATCAAAATGTTGACTGGAAGCTGCCAGCATGGATTTGTATAGCATTCCTACCATTTTATTTTTCTCAGAGAGAGAAGGAATATTGATAGTTTCTTGGGCATCTCTCTTAAATTTCAACCAAGTATTTTCTTCCTTTTTATTAAAGGAATAATCCGTTATAGGAGAAAACTTCCCACTGGAGTCAGAAGTCTATTTTTAGCAGCATTTGTGTCTCAGCTGCCATAATATTAACTCCTCTAAAAATGGGTGAAATATTTAATATTTTGCCTAACAGTGTAGTGATCTTAACTCCTCTTCAAGTCCTTTCTGGCTGTCAGCTCTTAGAATTTGTGTGGTTAAAACAGCAGCTGGTATGTGTGTCACCTTAGCTGCTGTGGTTCCAGGATGCTTGAATTTAAAATCATATCTTTGAATTACTCACTGTACTATTAAATCACCTCTCTTTATTCAACTCTAATCTGACAGGTTATTGTAATGGTATAGAAATCATAAATAGTGAATTGTTTTTAAGGCATTTTTTAAAAAAAAATTACTCTCACATTTTGACAAAAAACAATCACAAATGTGTCATCCGGTCATGTCAAGAAAACACATGTATTTCCCTCACCACTTCCCACTATCTCCCCCCACCACATACACACACATAAACACACACACACACACACACAAACCAATTTATTGCCTGGACACAGAAGCTCACTATCCAATTAACACTTTTTTTTTTTCCTACAAGCTGAAACTAGCAGTAATTTATGGCACTGCATTGTGCTGCCGCTCCTCCGTGGAGGGAGCTGAGAGCATTTCTCTTCAGTACAGAGCAGTCCCTACAGGTGTCAGCTGAGAGCCACCAAGCTAGGGGATCCCACTTCAAGTTCCTCCCCAGATGAAATTGATGACTGGTTCTCTCTCTTTCAGCACATACACAACACACTACACTACACACACACACACACACACACACACACACACACACACTGCCCACTAGCAAAGGGAAATCAAAATCTCGGTTGCTTATTTATTATGGCTGATACATTCCACACCAGCAGCAATCACCAGCCATATCTTGTCTACTCCCATGCTAAGCCAAAAGAAAAGTGCTCTTAAAAATCATTCTAAGATAGCATACTATTCAATATACTTTCATTTTTTAACTGGACTCAGAAATCTGAAGTTTTCAGTCATTGTGAAATAAATCTGGAATTTCAAGATCAAGAGTAGTGTTTTGAAACCATCCACAAGCTCGTGTGTTAGAAAACCATTTTTTTTGTAAGTCAGTTGGAGCCAATTATTTTATTAACTTATAGTACATAGATCACAAAACCTTTCATTACACCTCTCTCCTGCCCTCCTCCACTGATGCATACCTAGACAATTTTTTATGGAATGTAAGAGAAGGGGAAAAACATATATATTCTTACCACAGGGGAGGTCAACTGACTCTCCCAGTTCTTAGAGGAAGCTCATTGTGTGTGAGAGAGTATCTGTATTTATATGGAGAAAAGGATTCTCTCTAGGTGCCCGGAAAGCCTAGTGAGTTCACAAATTAGAGGATAAAATAAAAGGATCTGAAAAACAACCTCACTGCAGCCAAAGGAAGAAGCACTCTAATTCAGAAGAAGACTAACAGCCTCATTAATCTTTTCTTTCATTTCTAGAATCAAATTCATTCCCAAGCCACTGGAAGGATCGATACAGTATGGTCATCGGCTGCAGTTGCATTTATTTTAATATGTTTACGGTAACACACACCACACACACGCACACCTTTCCATGCACCTTTCAATAAACCATAATAAAGAACCTGAAATCTTTGAATTTTTAGAAGTGCCTATCTTTTCCCCCTGGCTTTTGCAAAGTCCCTCAATATCAATGCACACCCAAAATTCTCCCTGGCTTTCCCGCCCAGTCTCTAAGCTCCATCTCTAATACCAGTGCAGTGTCTTAGAGCCTGGAGTCAACTGCACAAATTAAGGCTAGGCACAGCATGGAGCTGATGGGGAAGGGAAAGAAAGATGTAGCTATAGATGTATCTTATTGCTTTGGTTTCTAACTTGCCCATTTTCTTTTTTTGCTAATAAATCACTGCAGTCTTTAAGTTACTACCCCAGTTCCACTGTCTGATCTTCTTACCATCTATTTAAAAAGCCTCATGCAAAGCAACCAAGATCTATACTCCTCCACCCTCCCACCACCCATCCTTCCCTGTGCATTTGGGCAGATCCTGGCTCGGTTACAATGGGGAAAGATATCCTTCCCGAGCTAGCCTCGCCCCATCCCCTCCCCCCCCAACACAAATTGAGCTTCTTTACCTGCCCGGTTATTCCCCCTTAGCTCGAGCCAGAGCTTGAGGCATGCATCGGTCAAAGCGAATTTCCTGAGGTCTGTGCAGAAGGCGACTGCTGCTGCCTTTTCAGAGGCGTCAGGCTTGAGCGTCTATCTCCAGGAGTGCGGGAGGGGAGAACAGGCAAAGGAGGGGAGTAGAAGGGGGAGGAGAGGGAAAGAGCTGGGAAGGAGGAGGCGGTCGTGGAGCCCGAGAAGGCTGGGTTACGTGACGCCGGGTGCTGTCCTTCCGAAAGAGAAGGGCGGAGCTGAGCTCTCCGCAGTACCATGGAGAGCGGCGGGCCGTCCTCAGACTGGGATACTGGTGGGCGCAGCCCCTCCCGGTCGGGAAGCTGCGCAGCGAGGTGTGTTTCTGCCTTTGCTTCGTCCCCTTGCTGGGGGAGCCCGATCCTGGGGGCGGGGACCTAACGCAAGTGCTTCTAACTTGTCACCACCCACCCTCCCCCACGGGGGGGTGAGGAGGGGGGAGAGAGAGAGAGGAACCAGAGAACCACGTAGCCTACTGAGCATGCCCAGGCCCCTGCTAGACCCACGGAAAGCAGTGTGTAGATTCCACTTCTCCGGGGTTTAGTCGTGATTGGGAGAGGGTATCTGAGAGTGTTCCAGGGCCAAAAGGAAGGGGCCAAGGAGTCGGTGATTAAGATGAGATCTGGCTTTACTTGTGCTTTACTTAGATCTCCTGCTTGGAACCCTTAAAAAGCTACAGCTCTTCGCGGAATGCAGGGACAGACAAGATTCACACATTCGCTGGCATTCCCCCAGATCCACCGTCCTGCCCCACCCCTTACTGTGGCCCTGGGCTGACTGATCACTTCAGATTTTCACGATCTGCCTAAGCTGTGCCGAAAAGATGTGAAAGGGACCCATCTGTGCTCTTCCCTGGCCATGGGCATCCTGAGCTGAACCAACTTCTGTAGCTGTTTAACTCTTCCCTCTGTCTCCTTCCTTTTGGTAAAGCCTGGAGGAAGTGAAAATAGATGCAAGGCTCTAACCATATCACTGGGCATGCCTAGTAGGCATTGCTGAGTTTGATGACAAAGGAGTTAAATCTAAGGGAGCTTGCAGAATAGGTGGCAGAGAGGTCTGAAGTGTGTGGCTAAATTATAGTTTGCGTCCTAAGGACATTTAAATTCCTAACCCTATTACATTCCTAGCCTGGGTTAGTTTTAGACCAGAAAAAGCAGACATATTTATCTCAACACCACAAAACTAATAGCTTCAGCCTCAAATGCTATAAGGTAAGACTATCTTCTGCCTCTAGGCCCTATAAAGCAAAACTGTAAAAACTAGACAAATTCAGAAGTACTGAAATAATATACATTCCAAATGCAATATTCATTTCCTGCCAAAGAAACCAGAACTCATTCCTTTTGATAAACCTATTTATACTTTCACTACTTTTGTAAAAGAGTTTAAATAACTTGGAGACAGGAACAAGTTTTATTATTTTTATTGGCTTCAGAAAGACAATGTGGTCAAGTAATTAAATGTATGGGAACCAGAATCAGGTTGTCTGGGCTTGAATTTCATCTCTGCCATTTATCAGATATGACCTTGGGTAAGATGCTTAACCTTACAATGCCTCAGTCACCTCATCTGTTAAATGGATATATTAGTAGCTCCCAATTCATCTGTTTGTTGTTGTGGAGATTAAATTAATAAATGGACATAAAATATTTTAGAACTGAGTGAATACTAGCTTTTTTCTATTAATTCCAAGCCCATTCTGTTCTGTTTGACCCAATGGAAGTCACTTCTCTGAAATCCAGATTTCCTGACTGTGAAGTAGGGGTACTGGTGAGTGCCAACTTATTCCACAGGATTACTTAGGGGATGTAATGAAATAATAAGCATTAACATGTTTTAAAAAACAAAAATGAAATTTTAAATAATGTAAAGCTAAGTCTCAGAAAAATACCTTATCTAAGGTTAACCAGTCATTATGTGAATTTGGACCACAAGAATACTCTACTTAATTCAGGGCCTATTTATTTATTTATTTATTTATTTATTTGTGGTATGCGGGCCTCTCACTCTTGTGGCCTCTCCCGTTGCAGAGCACAGGCTCTGGATGCGCAAGCTCAGCGGCCATGGCTCATGGGCCCAGCCGCTCCGCGGCATGTGGGATCCTCCCAGACCGGGGCACGAACCCATGTCCCCTGCATCGGCAGGCGGACTCTCAACCACTGCGCCACCAGGGAAGCCCTATTCAGGGCCTTTTTAAAAATTTTCCTACCATTTGCCAACAGGTTCTAGAGCAAATAGCATATAAGGTATGCCCACACGTGTCTATTATAGAGGTAAAGCTTACTGAAAAGTAAGTAGAAGGGACAGTGAATTTTTAAGAATTGAATCTAGAAATGTTCCATGATGCCCTTAATATCTGTGTGTACATTCATCAGTGAATCTTATGGTGATAGCAGAAGATTTCTAGAGGCTCTCTTAAGAGTCAAACCCTGTCTTTTACCTGGACTCTTAAAACCCATTGATTGCCACCAGTGTATATGACCTGATTAATTATTTAGTTTCTTTAATTTTACGTTTGTGAATTTGGATCTTATCTTCAGTTGGGCCACAACATTTCAACTGGATCATGGTTTTCCTTGGGGTGTCTTCTGTGGTTTTCTAATTCAAAGACATGTTACAATTCTTACTCTTCACGCATAAGTTTTAAAACAAAAAGCCCTCCGTGCCCACCCCTTACACACACACACACACACAAAATCTAAACTGAGGGACTAGATTATATGTTGCAGTAATCCCCTTTGCAGTTATCAGGTTTAAAGTAACTACACTATCTAGTCTAAGAAACATGGACAGATATAGATCTCTTTATTTCAGTAAATAATGCAGAGGGAAAACTACCAATATGTGTTTAGAATGGAAAAAATATCACAACATAATTTAGTGATAAAAGCTCTTTATTTTAAAGTATGACTTGCTGTGCTGTTTCTAAACATAAATTGTTTCAACTCTCTGAGCACTAGTTTCCTCATCAGTAAAATGAGGATAAGGGCACCTCACTTTGTAAGATCTGGTGAGGATAATGCCAATATCTAATTTTGAGTGTCTACTCCATGTGAAACAGTGCTCCAGTGCTTTACTTACATAACTTAGTTTATCCCTCACAGCAACCCTATAAAATAAAGTCTAGGATTTCACTCATTTTACCAATGAGAAAAGTGAAGCACAGAGTGGTTAACCAAGACAGTCAAGGTCACACCTAGCAAAATAAGAGCAAGGAAGGATTCAAACTCAAGACTGTGATCTTAAACACCTTGCTACACTGCCTCTCATCAAATGATCAAATATGCCTAGCACACTTCTTGGCACAATGCAGATGCTAATAAATGTTAATTCCCCTTTTAAGAGTTTCATCAAGAGGAATTCAGGAAACTAAACAGTTAACTTTGGAATGTGGTAATGTCTTTCCCTAATGACAAATACTATATGAAATATCTTAATGAAAACCGATGAGGCATTCTTAATATTACTATCATTATTTTTGTTTGTGGGTAAGATGTGAAAGGATTCCTACTGATATGAATTTGAGGCAATTTAACACTTGTCAGAAGAATCTAGTTTTTTTTGTTTTTTTTTGTTTTTTTTAGAAAGTGGAAACTAGGATTAATTCCCCTGCAATGGACCTTAGGGAATCTACCAATTTTAGGCTACACTAGTGTGTGAAGAATTATAACTCCTGTCCCTTGCTACTACTCAGAACAAATGAGATAATTGTGAAATCAAGGTGGCTGTTTATGATTATGTCTGATTGGGAGAATTTCTGACAACCCAAATATGGAAACATAAATAATATCTCATGCCATAAACTGGTTAACTTTTTGCAACAATGAAAATGGAAATGCATGATCATCATAAACAAATATATTTCCATAGGGTATTAAATATTAATGAGCATTCTAACTTGGAAACTCGCTCTACGCTAAAAATAAATGAAACTAAGTGATAAGATTTTTTTGACTGAGAAATGAATACAGAGACACTCTGTGTTTATTGCTGCAATCATAGCTTGTGCTTTAACATTAGGAGATCAGTGTAAACACCTACTTTCTCAATTAACATTAGGCAAAGTGGAGGCTTTGAGATACCCATGAATTCCAAGACTGATATCAATTTGGAAGGGAGTTTTAACTTTACAGATATGTGATTGAGAAGAAATGCGTGGTAATAATGAAGGAAAATATGAGTTGATATGTATTAAATACTTTTCCACTAAAGATGGTAGATAATTTAAAAGAGCAAGAAGATTTATCATTTTGAGGGATTTTCTATTTGCTGTGATTCAACTGATCACAATGAAGCCATTTTTTCTACTGAAATATGGTATTACTAGGGAGAGATTAGATTACATGATATTCTCAACTAAATTTCAGATTAATAGTGAATTCCTCTAACCAATTACAGAATCACTGTTGCATAACTGGAATGCTATTGTTTAGTTTACAACTTATTTATTTTAATAATATATACAATCCTTGTTACTTGGTTTGTGGTTAAATGTCTCTAGCTGGTTTCCTTTGTATGAACCGATATGAGTTTCTCATCAACAAAAGTTGATGAATAGTTCTTGAACATGCTGCTATGTAAACCTCATTTTCAACACAGCAACTAGAGGAGTTTTTAAATGCAAGGAAATGCAATAAGTCTGGGTCTTTGGACTCAGCTATAGACTGGAACAAACATACTGGAACTTTCACGTAGAAAAATCCCAATAATTTCTCATGAAGTTTACTAAGTTACTTTCAGGAGAAATAAGCAAACTCAGCATGTTAAATACTTTTGTACTACTTGAAAAAATCTTCAGCATAGTAAAATTAGGCTACTTTCACATGAGTATTTAATTTTTCAGTAATCAGAAGATAGACTGTGAATTTTTTTAATGTCTACAAATTATTTGAATAATGATAATTATTAAGGTATCAAGCTACAGTAGAGAAAGCACATGGATCGGTACTTGAGAACAGTAGTTAAGTTCTAATCAGTGCACCTGCTAGAGAGGTTTCAATGTGGGACCACTGCAGTGTGTTTGATGAGCAGTGTTCTTAAATCTAGGGCACCACTAACACCTGTGTATGTTCTGTCACGCCTACCCCCAAACTTCCTTCACCCCACAATGATGAAAAATCTTTCTGGAGAAGAATAGCAGCTACTAAACTAAGTTTGTGAGAAGCTCCTGCCTGGGGTGTTATTTCACTCACTGATCAGTTACATATTTGAGCCTGTCTTTGTTATCCCCTGTTCTCCTCCTGTCCCCGAACTTTGTCTCTTTATTGCCCCTGCACCTACCCCCACCCCCACTTACAGTCAATCCCTTCCATTCCCAGCTGCTAGACTTCAGGAAAGGAATTTTCTCATTCATCAGAATCTAGCTTTACACTTATTTTCATTGGGTCCCTGCATCCAATTTGTTTAATTTAACCAACGCAGTTTAATTTCCCTTACTGTGGCTTTTGAGGGAAGAGCAAGAGTTGTGCTGGAGTTATAGATGCCAGTGAGATTCAAGCCTTATTGTACCTTTGCTTCATTTCAGCTTATTTCTGCCCCCGGAAATCTGTGGAATCAATTCTTTGTGCTGGCATATTGAAATATTTTGTAGTTAGCTTTTAAGGCACATCCTGTGTGAATTGTTTGTTTGTTTGTTGTTCGTTTGTTTTCCATCCTATCACAAACTACTGCCCCTCCTCCCGTTTCTATATATAGTTTTTTTTTTTTTTTTTTTTTTTTGCAGTACGCAGTCCTCTCACTGTTGTGGCCTCTCCGGTTGTGGAGCACAGGCTCCAGACACTCAGGCTCAGTGGCCATGGCTCACGGGCCCAGCCGCTCTGCGGCATGTGGGATCCTCCCGGACCGGGGTACGAACCCACGTCCCCTGCATTGGCAGGCGGACTATCAAGCACTGCGCCACCAGGGAAGCCCTCTATATATAGTTTTAAGTCTCATTATTCTTCCAGGGCTCTCTCCTTCTCCTGTGGTTTTTACGTTTACCTTTCATATCCAGATTTTTCCTCTGCTTCATCTGCTTAATATTGTTTTACATTTAATTATATATCAGACACGTATATAATCATTCACACACAGAGAGCTAAATATGTTAAAAATAAAGACAATGGTTGATATTCAGTACACCCCGTTGAAATTTCACAAATTAGAGTAATAATACACACTTCTTACACAAAAAATAATCTTAGACTTTTGAAGCTACTTGTGAAGCAGAATTAACAAGAGTTTTATTTTTATAAGAGCTTTTCTCCTGCTGAAAGAAAAATAATAGTAAAATGGAGATGAACTACAGCCTAAATTATTTGCACTTGATCTAGACAACCGTTTGAATGACACTATAGTACAATACTAGGCAATTTAATTTTCTGTAAATCAAGGAGAGCAGACGGAAACGACTAAGGAAGTCCAGCATGTGACATGCATGAGTGAGGTAAACGGAAATGAGGAAACAATGAGAATGGGTTGGCACTGTGGCCAAATAAAAACTGCATACTTTTATAAAAAGGGCATCTACTTCCCAGCCCTAGCAGATTGTGGACAGGTGGGTCCAATGTTGCCAGATCATATGATTTTTCAGAAGCACCTGGAAATCTGGCATTTTATATATAAGCTATTGATTTATAAAATCATATATCATTAAAAAATAATGACAATCTCCACAACAACAAAACTGTACAGGACAAAACAGACTTCTTTGCTGTTTGGAAATGGCACATGGGCTGCCAATTTGTCACCTTCACATTTATGTTCACACATACACATGCAAACTCACACTCATGCATTATTTTTGTCTGAGTTCAATATTTCAAAAGATGTGTTTATATGTTCTAAATCCAGCTAAGAATATAAAGTGAACAAACAGATATAATCAAGATTAAAGTTTTATCTATTGGAATCAGGAAGATGATTTTCTAAGTAGCTTGGTATACGGGAAGAAACACTGGATTCTGAGTTACATATGTTTCGTAGTTCTAGCTTTGTTATTAGCTTTGTTTAATGCCCTAAGCAAATCTCTTAGCTTCTCTAGTTTAATGCCTGCTTGATATGTTGTGGTTGAATTGCATCCCCCAAAACGATATGTTGAAGTTCTCACCCCAGTATCTGTGAATGTGACCTTATCTGGAAATAAGGTCTTTGTAGACGTAATCAAGTTAAGATGAAGTCATACTGGATTAGGGTGGGCCTAAATCCGAAGATTAGTGCCCTTATAAGGAGAGAAAGATTTGAAGACGGAGGAAATACAAGGAATATAGCCATACAGACAAAGAAATCACAGTGATGCAGCTACGAGCCAAGGAACGCCAAAGAATGCCAGCAACCACCAGAAGCTCTGAGAGAGGTATGGAATAGAATCTTTCTCAGAGTCTCAAGAAAGGACCAATGATGTTCACATGTTGATTTCAGATTTCTAGCCTCTTGAATTGTAAGAAAATAAGTTTGTGTTGTTTTAAACCATCTAGTTTGTGGTAATTTGTTATGATAGCCCTAGGAAAATAATACAGTATATACATAATAGAGAGGTTGGGAAAATATACATATGGAAAAAACTAGTATAAGAGGAAGTATGCTAGATAATTTTACATATGTATTACTTTAACCCATATAACGACCTTGAGAAGTAGACATTCCTTCCTTCATTCATTCATTCCCCTTCTCTTGCTCTTTTCCTCTCACTTTCACACTCTTGTTCCTGCTCTCACTTTCTCTCTCCCTCTCCCCCTTTCTCTGTCTGTCTGTCTTTCAACAAGATATGGCTTAGAGATTCTAATTAACTTGTGCCCAAACTCATAGATTGCTTCTGGATGGAATGACAACCAGATGTGTCTACGACTAAAACCCACATTCTTGTTCACTGTACCCTTCTGTTACAGTACTTTTCAAAGACAGAAAGCTATAAAATATAATATAAAATTATTATTTTGGAGTTTTCTTTCATTTTTAAGAGATTGAAAAAAGGAAGAGAAAAAATACCACAATAGAGAAAGCAAGACTACCTCTCCCAAATGCATACATCTCAATACATTTTAGGTAAGCATAGGTCTTGAATAGGCTATCAGGATAAGAAAAAGGAATATTGTAGTTTTCTAGTCATTTAATACCAGCAGTAATTTTAAATGAAACTTTTTTATTGTAGTATGGAGTAATACAATATAGAAAACCTAAGTCTAGAGCTTGATAAGTTTCAAAAGAAAGTGAACATACCCATGTGATTTTCATCAGGATAAATAATAGAATATGACACTCATATTCCTTTCAGCCATTTCCTATCCCTTCCTCCATAAATGTAATCAACATCTGTATTTATAAACCCCAGACTAATTTTGGCTATTTTCCAGTGTGTATTGGTGCTGTAATTCAACATATTCTCCTTTGCATCAACATTATGCTTGTGAGATCCATTCACGTTGATGCAGTGGTAATTTGCTCATTTTTTAATGCCTTATTCCATTTTATAAATATATTAATATTTATTTATCTATCCAATTGTTGATAAACATTTGGATTACTTTCAATATCTAACACTTACAAACAATATGTTATAAACATTCTTATAGTTATTAGGTGCAAATATATACACAATTCTATTGAGTCCACACCCCAGTTTGCATTGCTGGGTCATGAGTTACCTTCAGTAGTTGTTGCCAAAAAGATTTCCAAAGTTGTAATAATTTATACTCTGAAAAGCAGCATGTGAGAGTTTCTCACTTTCTGGCCAATGAATACTTATCAATCATCTTAATTTTAGACATTTTTAGTTGATATTACTGCTATCTCATTGTGGTTTTATTTTTTATTTTCCAGATGACTAATGATGCTGAGCACATACTCATCAATTTATTGGTCATTAGGATATCTTCTTGGAAAGTAGCCTATTCAAGTATTTTGCCCATTTTTCTATTTGATTACCTGTTTTTAAATTTAATTGTAGGAATTTATATATATTCTGCATATGATTTCTTTTACATTTATGCATATTAAAATACCCTACCCTCTCAGGGTAAGCTTGACTTTGTGTCTATTTCATGTTTTGTTTGTTTGTTTGTTTTGTTTTTGATAAAAAGGAAACAAACTTTTAAATATTTTCCATTTTGGTTGTTTCATGTGTCCTATTTAAGAAAAAAAAATCTACGCTAAATCATTCTGTTACCTTGTAGTAATGTACTTTATGCTTCAAAAAAATATGTCTTTCACATTTAGATCAACATTACATCAGGGTTTAATTTTTTTCTTGATAAGAATATCCAGTTAAGTCAGAACTGTATATTGAAAAGACCATAATTTCTACATTGTTCTGCAATGTCATCTTTGTTAAAAATAAAAAATCAAGTGTTAATACATGTGAAGGTATATGTATACACTATTTTGTTTTACTGGTCTCCTTGTTTATCTTTGTTGTCTCAATTAATGAACCTTTATAATGAAATGTAATATCTAGTAGCTTTTAATTATTCATCATTATGCATAGTGTCTATTGCATTTTAACATAGATATTTATCAGATTAAGTAAATTTGTTTCTAATCTCAGCCTACTAATATTGTTGAATTCTGTCAAAAGGTATTTAACATCCTTTGATACAATCATGTAAATTTTCTTTTCTCTGTTAATGTGATTAACGATATTGGTTAATTTTCAAATGTTAACCATTTAAATTGCTGTTATATGACCTGCTTGTTTGTCCTTATTACACTTTTATTAATTTTGTTTGGTAATACTTTATATAGGGTTTCTACAGCTAAATTCATGAATAAGAATGGCCTGTAATTTGGGAACAAGGTAGGTAATGCTGTCCTTATAAAACAAAATGAGAAGTGTTCTCATTTTTCCCTATTTTCTTGAAGGATTTATGTAATACTGGTATTGTTCTTCATTAAATGCTTGGTAGAATATTCACTAATGAGGACATAATATATTTATATATGATCCTTTCAGATGCTCCATTTTCCCTGGTATTATTAATTCTTATTCTTCTTTTTAACTTCATAACTCATCATAGGGAGTTATCAACTTTAATCATCTTTCCTAAGAATCAATGTTTATCTTTATTTACTTTATATTGTATATTTGTTTTCCATATAATTGACTTCTGCTTTTAAAAATTATTTTTCTCTTATTTTCTTTTTGTTTAATGCACTCATTTTCTAATTTCTGGCTAAATTCTTAAGATGGATACTCATAACCTTAATTGTCACTCTCTTCTTTTTTAATATCTTCTTTGAAGATTATACATTGTCTTCTTAACATGACTTTAGCTGCACCCCACAAGTTCTGATATGTGGGACTTTCATTATGGTTCAGGTGAAAATATTTTTTTTCATTTCTAACTGAGATTTCTTTTTTGATCCATAGATACTTAGATGCTTAGTATGACAACTTTCAAACATTGGAGGATTTTTTTTCCTAATATTGTACATTCAGAATTCATGTTCTTCATGATATCAATCCTTTGAACTTTATTGAAACTTACCTTAAGGTCTTATATATATTAATTTTTTAGGCTTGAAAGGAATGTTTGCTCCACAATTTTTGTGCATGAGTATTCTATGTCTGTTGGTTAAATCAAGTTTATTTACTGTGTAATTCATATATTATATATTCTTTATGTTCTGTAAATTTTTCTTTATGAATTTTGTTATAAATAAGCAAATATAATTTTATATATTTTAATATATTTTGTCATATATGTATAATTTGTTGAATAAAAATATAATTGCTATATATTCTTGGTAGAGGAATGCTTTAATCAGTATGCTATATCCTCTAGTATTGCTGCTGGCCTTAAAGTTTATTTTGTCAGATATCAGTGTGGCTAACCCAGTTTCCTTTGGATTAGTTTTTGTTTTGTTTTGTTTTGTTTTGTTTGCGGTACGCGGGCCTCTCACTGTTGTGGCCTCTCCCGTTGCGGAGCACAGGCTCCGGACGCACAGGCTTAGCAGCAATGGCTCACGGGCCCAGCCGCTCTGCAGCATGTGGGATCCTCCCAGACCGGGGCATGAACCCGTGTCCCCTGCATCGGCAGGCAGACTCTCAACCACTGCGCCACCAGGGAAGCCCCTGGATTAGTTTTTGTAAGGTATATATTTTTTATTTTTACTTTAACTTTTCTGTATGTTTATATTTAAAATGCTTCTCTATATATTACATTTGGTTGAGTTTTAAAATTCTATATGACAATCTTTGTTTTTACTTGGAGTTCTTTGTCTATTTATACTTAAAATAATTGCTGATATAGTTGGATATATACTATCTTACTATTTATTTTGTAATTGTCCTACCTAGTCAATGTTTCCTTTTCCCCTCCTTTTTTGAATTATAGTGGATTAGTCAATTACTTATATTATTTAACTTTTTTCCTCTAGCAGCTTTCAGTGGTTTCCTCGGATTATAGTATGCATGCTTAACTAATCAGAGTCAAACATAAATTACTATGTGCAGGGCAATGTAAGGACATTTGAACTCTTTAACTCTCTTTCCCCTTTCTGGTTTTTGTGCTATTGTTGTATTGCATTTCTATGTTAAAATCCCTATGATACATTACTATTATTATTTTATAGGTCAATATTTATAATTATCCACATACTTAACTTTTCCATAGCTCTTCATTCCTTCCAGCATTTATTTGTTTTCATTGGATTTATTTTTTTCTGTATGAAAAATGTCCTTTGTTATTTAGTTGGGTCTACTGGTTGCAAAGGTCTCAGATTTTGTTTCACGATATACTTATTTTGCTTTCCTTTTAAAAATAATATTTTAGTTTACAGAAAATTGTTGTTTGGGAAATTATTCTTTCAGCAATTAAAAACCATCATTCCAATATATTTTGGCTTCAATAAATTATACTGAAATGTCAGTTATCATGTCATTTTGCTGATCCTTTAAGGTTATGTAGCTTTTCAGCCCCTGTGGTGATTTTTAAGATTTTTTAATGTGGCATTGGGCAGTTTTACTATGACTTTCAAAGGTGTGGTTTTCTTTGTGTTTTTTCCTGCTTAGGGTCTTCTTATATCTGTGACCTGATACTGTTCATAAATTTGGGAGAATTCTTGGCCAGTTTCTAATCACATATTGCTTAATTCTAATAATTTCTCCCCTTTTTTGCTTGAACTGCAATTTTGTATATTTTAGATAATTTTACCACATTCTGTGTCTTGAGTAATTTTTCTTTTTTTCCCCATTTTTTTTATTATGGTGAAATATACATAATATAAAATTTACCATCTTAGCCATTTTTAAGTGTACAGTTCAATGGCATTAATAAACACATTCACAACATTGTGCAACCATCAACCCCGTCCATCTCCAGAACTTTTTCATCTTCCCAAACTGAAACTCTGCACCCATTAAACAACTCCCCCATCACGACTCCTCCTCCAGGCCCTGGCACCCACCATTCTGCTTTCTGTCTCTATGGGTTTGGCTTCTCTAGGAACTGCATGTGAGTGGGATCATACAGTATGTGTCTTTATGTGATGGGCTTATTTCGCTCAGCACAGTATCCTCAAGGTTCATCCATGTTGTAGCAGGTGTCAGAATTTCCTTCTTTTTTAAGGCTGAATAATGTTCTGTTGTATTTATATACCACTTTTTATTTATCTGTTCATCTGTCAATGGACACTTGGGTTACCTCCACATTTTAGCCATTGGGAATAATGCTGCTACGAACATGGGTGTACAAATCTCTCTTCAAGACCCTGCTTTCAATTCCTTTGGGTATATACCAAGAATCAGATTGCTGGGTCATATGGTAATTCTTGAGGCATACCATACCATTTTCCATAGTGGTTCCCAGCAATGCAAGAGTTCCAGTTTCTCTACATTCTTGTCAACACTACTGTTTTCTGTTTTTGTTTTCTTGTTTTTGTTTTTGTTTCATAATAGCCATCCTAGTGACCATGAAGTAGTATCTCATCGCAGTTTTGATTTTCATTTCCCTAATGATTAGTGATGTTCAACCTCTTTTCATGTGCTTACTGGCCATCTGTATGTTGTCTTTGGAGAAATGTCTAATTAAGTCCTTGCTCATTTTTTAATTGAGTTGTTTGTTTTGTTGTTGAGTTGTAAGATTTCTCTCTATTTACTGGATATCAATGCCTTATCATATATATGACTTGCAATAATTTTCTTCCATCAAGTAATTTTTCTTTCTCCATTCTATTTTTTTTCTATGCTTTAGTCTTGTTATTTTCTGTTGGCTTAATATTTAGTTTACTAATTTTTTCTTCTGCTGATTCTAACCTAACCTCATTTAGGTTTTTTTTTTTTTTTTTTTTTTTTTTTACTTAAGTGGTTTTATTTTTCTAGTTATAGAATTTCTATTTTATTATTTTTAGATTCTAGTTTTTGGTGAAATTTTTCATATTATCTATTTTCTTAACATATTAATCACAATTATTTCAAATTCTGGATCTGATAACACCAATATCTGAATCACTTATTTTACTTTTTTGTCTCCTGTTTTAAAACTCTTTTTCTTTTTTTCTTTTACATTCATTTGGGGTTTTATTAGGTCAAATGCTTGGTAATTTTTTTTTCTTGGAATACATTTAAAAAAATTTTCTTAGCTTTTCGCCTAAGGTAAATTTAATGAAAGTAATAGCACAGCAGACTGCCAAAATACACTTATCCTCTATTAGATAGCATTGCCCATCAACTCTCAGTGGCCTCAGTTGCTCTCTAAGGCTTGTAAACATTTTTTAAAGCTTTTTCTAGTTGTTCTTGGTTGGCATGTTAGTCTATAAAAAACATTCTATCTTCAATAAAGTGGAACCTCAGAGAGTGTCCATTCTCTGTATTATTAAAGAAAAGCCATGGCATGACAAGGGAGGGATTTGTCAACTACACTTTTGGAAAGATGTAAGGACATGTCTGTATTCATACCAAGGCTTCATTCTTCATCCGGTAGGTACAGAGGGTAGAATGTTTTTCCTCCTAGAACAGATAGCTTTATGCAGAATTTCTAAGTAGTAAAAGTAAAAGTTCTAAGAAGTAAAAGTTTCAGAAAATACAAAGGAAAATTCAAGCTACATAATATTTTTTCCTTTCTGTTGTAAGGAGATAATTTGATAACATCATTGTGCCTACGCATCTCAAGCTGTAAAAGTGGACATTATTTACTTACAGATATCCATGGTCATCCTGGTACCCCCTTTCAACCAGATCCTTATTTAACATGTATAAGGCGGGGAGTCTAGGACTCGGAACCTTATAGTAAATATCAAGTGATTATCTTGCAGATTTTCTGGAGATTGCTTCTACTGATTTATTTTCCTGGTCAGATTCTAACATCCATCCACTGTTGCTTGTATGTCTCCTAGCAGAGGAAAGTGTTCTTAATAGTAGCTATGTGGTTAAAAAACAAAAAAGCCAGAGATTGTGCCTGGTTATATTCAAAACAATGCCAAAAAATATTTTAAAAGACTCGGCATTTTTATGTCTTTTTAAGTTTTCATGGGGCTTTCACAGCTATGTGACTTTTACTGAGTTGTACAATTTGGAAATTTAAATTAGCGTACATTTGGTGTGCTGAAAATGACAATAACTGGTGAATGCTATGCTTAGTTAATTTGGAATTTAATTTTATTTACTGTGTGGGAAATTTACCATTTCAACTATTTTGCCATTAAAAAATTAATACATGAATAAGAATATATTGCATAATGTAGGTCTATATGTTTATAAATTCACCTAAATTCTTACAATGAGAACATTAATATTTTCTTATAATCTCTTGAAGAGTAAATGTAGGTTTTCTAACTTCTACGTCTTTTCATATTGTATCAGCTTATTAGTGTTTATGATAATCATGTTCTAGGAACTACACATATTGAAATCACCTGGGCTGTTCACTACAATAGAGATTCTTGGGCTTGCTCCAATATCCCATGATTTGGAATTTTCTAAAAGCAAATCCCAGGAATCTAAATTTTTAATCTTCATCGCCATATAACTCTGTTGTATCTTAAACTTTGATTGGGTGTTAATCCTTCTGTAGCACTTGGCATATATACTTTACATGTTTTTGGCATAGTAACTTGATGGGATGATCTAGTCCTCCAAGGAGCTCTGCCCATTTCTCAACTGGCCCAAATGGAGAGGAACATATGACTGCTCTTCCCCACTTCATAAATAGCAAAATAATGGAACAGCATAATTAATAACAAGAGTTGAGGCTGAACAAAAACGGTAATTCAGATTTCTCTCTGATGCTTTTTCTGGGGAGGTTATAACTTATATTATATCTTTATAGGCATTAGTGTCCTATATGGGCATGAGAGCTGACATTCAGAGACAGACCAATAATCCATTTGGCTGTATATACAACACTCTTACTCTAGAAATGAACTAACAGGAGGCACAGGAAGGACATATTCTTAATTTTCGTAGTACTGGAACCAATTACTCTACTGATTTCTTTCCTAAAACTAACAGTATTTAAAACTCAGCCAACTTCACCAAAACAAGACAACAAATTCCATGAGTATACTGTCATCTATGGACAACGTAAAGGAGCACTTCCATTCATGTATCTATTTAGAGGCTTTATATCATCTCTCCTTCCTTCCATATGTCTTTGTCTCTTTGTATCCCCCACCCCAATCTATCTCCCTAAACTTTATGTCTTCAATCCCCATCTGTTTCAAATTGAAGAGTTATGTTTTACTAGTTGACTTCACATACAATTCAACATATTTAAGACATTTTCTAATACCAAAGCTTCACATTGACCTCAGTTAAAAAGCATAATCAGGGCTTCCCTGGTGGTGCAGTGGTTGGGAGTCCACCTGCCGATGCAGGGGACATGGGTTCGTGCCCCGGTCTGGGAAGATCCCACATGCCATGGAGCAGCTAGGCCCGTGAGCCATGGCCACTGAGCCTGTGCGTCTGGAGCCTGTGCTCCACAACGGGAGAGGCCACAACAGTGAGAGGTCCGCATACCACAAAAAAAAAAAAAAAAAAAGCTAATCAAAGTCAATAAATACCATTATTTCAAAGTCATGTATCCAAGAACTAATGTCTTTCCCATGAAATTTAAGTCTAGAGAAATCAGTTAAATATTACACACACACAGACAACCCATTTGCAAATCAGAGTCTCTGTAGTTAAAGCAACAAGAGCACTGATAAATATTTCTTAATAGCAGTCCTTGCACATTTTTGTTTAGAGTCACATTGTCCATGCACTATTTAAATTCTTATTAGGTCACTCCCTTACAGAGGCTTAACAACATAAAGGCAATAAGAGAATAGCTCTAGCATACAGGAATCTTGCGGTACAAAAAAAAAAAAAATGATGTCATTTAATGCCAGACCTTCGTGAATGCCAAAGTAATATACATGACAGCAGAAGAGAGTCACCATGTTCCCATTTTACTACCTTAATTTAAGTATTGGTGGCAATTCATTGACTCATATCAGCAAGAGTTTCTTTTTATGATGTGTACAATTGTTCATGAGGACATACGATCATAAGTTATTTATAAAGATACTCATGATGTTTGACCATCAGACACATAGGAAATATATTTAGTCTAATGCATGAATGTGATCACATGGGTGATTTTTTAAAAAAAATAACTGTTCAATCTCCTATTCCAGGAATTTTAGTTACTGTTCTAGATGAGAGATTAACTTCTGAATTTTACAAACTAGCACCCACTTTAGTTTTGTCATTAATCTCTGAAAGTCATTGATATTAGATGGCACTCTGAATAGTATCCAGAGGGGAGCACAGTGACTCAGAAAATGTCCACTAGCCACTGCCACTCTGGTTCCTAATCAGACAGCTTAAAGGATAATTTGGGCTCTACATACACCCCAAAACGAGACTTGTTCTCTTTGTTTAAACCACACATAGTTTTCAACAAATGCCCAGCATGACTTACTTTAAATAAAAAATATATATATATATATTATTCAAATTCAGATAAATGCAAAAATACAATTCAAAACGTCCATGTTCCTTCACCCAACTTCCAACAATTATCAATTCATGGACGATCTTATTTGTCTGAGCAGTTTCTACATTGTACTTTCCTACACTCTGGGTTTTGCAAATTGCACCCCAAGGTTTAATGTAACATGTTTCTGCCTCCCCTGCACCTCATATAAATTAGAGGTGAGATCTTGATTAAATTGAAGTTAGAAAGTTTGGAAAATACTACTTTATAAGTGGCATTATGTATTTTATTCAAGAGATATGAAATATCTGTTTCTCTTTCTTTGGGTAATGTTAGCAATTGATCCTTGCTTAAATCTATTAATCTATTAGGGGTTGTAAAATAGTGATATTCTAATTTATTCAATCATTATTAGTTTATTAACTGAAATACTTGCATAAAGGGAAACTTTCTCTAATCAACTATTTGGTTACCCTGAGTTACAGCTCATATAGGAAAAGCTGGGCAAATGCCTGATTGTTTCCTTTATTTTCCTATGTTTAAAATAATGAGTTGATTTCTTTCTATCATCCAAATGTCACCCATGTTTTATTTTTGCTTGTTTGAATTTTGTTTGTGTTCAATATTTTTATGACTCATACATTCAATATTTTAATGAATTTTGATCCATTGCTTTTATTCTGCTTATTGATGCTCAAATTTTGTCATCTTTGGCTAGTGGGAGTCTATTTAAATTGGTTCTCAATTACTTCCTGGCAACTCTGGTATTATTTGTTAGTTTCCTTGCTCCATAAGCTTCTCACATATATTTCTATCAAGCAATGATGATAATGTGCCAATATGTTATTTCATTACCAGTAGAGAATGGTGATATTCTAATTTTAGGGTATTCAACAATGGCAATATTCTAATTTCATTGTTCTTTCTTCATTTATTAGTTTTAAAATGCATTCTTCATCAACTCTTTGAATATCTTGATGCATAGTTTGCACCAGAAAGGCAGGATATGTATTTTTAAAATATCTTTTTATTTACTGATATTTTACATTATTAGTTGGTTCTCTAGAAAATGTCCCATAAGTGGCTGTGGGAGATTAAATTATTGACATTAATTCTTCATCCCACCTGTGTGGGATGAAGAATTAATGTCATGCTACATTATTATACTTTTCAGTTCATTTATGCTATAGTATTATACTTTCGAGTTAATTTTAGTAGAAGCAGAGTGTTCTTTCCCCTCTTGACTTTGGGCTCAGTCATGAGAAATTACTTTGGCTAATGGCAGCCAAACAGCAATAAGCAGCTTGATATGTGCTTGTGTGGTAATAGTAAAACAAACAAAAAGACAAACTAGTATCAGACAACATAAACTTTAAGTCAAAATCTATTACAAAGACAAAGGAAGACATTATATATTGATAAAAGAATTAATTTATCCAGAAAATACAATAATTATAAACACATACACCTGAAACAACAGAGCCTCTAAAGATATGAAACCAACATCGACAGACTTGAAGGGGAGAAATAGACATTTTAAGAATAATAGTTGGAAACTTCAATAGCTCACTTTCAATAACAGAGAACATTTAGATAAAAGATCAGTAAGGGGCCTCCCTGGTGGCGCAGTGGTTGAGAGTCCGCCTGCCGATGCAGGGGATACGGGTTCGTGCCCCGGTCTGGGAGGATCCCATATGCCGCGGAGCGGCTGGGCCCGTGAGCCATGGCCGCTGAGCCTGCGCGTCCGGAGCCTGCGCGTCCGGAGCCTGTGCTCCGCAACGGGAGAGGCCACGGCAGTGAGAGGCCCGCATACCGAAAAAAAAAAAAAAAAAAAAAGATCAGTAAGGAAATAGAGGACTCAGACAACACTATAATCTAACTGTACCTAACAGATATATATACACTACTCTACCCAGCAAGCACAGAATATGCATTCTTCTCAAACGCACATAGAAAATTCTCCAGAGTAGACCATATGTTAAGCCACAAAACAAGTCTTAACAAATATAAAAAGACTGAAATTGCACAAAGAATTTTTTTCTGACAACGATAGAGCTAGAAATAAATAATAGAAGGAAAAATGAAAAAAACCCACAAATATGTAAAAATTAAACAACACACTCAGGCAACTAATGGGTCAAAGAATAAATCACAAGGGAAATTAAAAATACTAAGAGATGAATGGAAATAAGAGCACAACATAAAACTTATGGGATAAAGCAAAGGCAGTAGTCAGAGGACGGTTTAAGGAACCTAACCTTGTACCTTAAGGACCTAGAAAAAGAAGAGGAAACTAAACCCGAAGCTAACAGATGGAGGAAAATAATAAAGGTTCAAATGGAGATAAATAAAGTACAGAATGGAAATTAATAGTATCAGTAAATCTAAAAGTTGGTTCTTTGAAAACAAAGCTGACAAAGCTTTAGCTAGACTGACAGAAATAAAAGAGACAATTTGCAAATAACCAGGATCAGAAATGAAAGTGGGGACGTTACTACTGACCATACAGAAATATTTTTAAGAAGATTATAAGAAAATACTATGAACAAATATACACTAACAAATTAAATAATCTCAATGAAATTGACACATTCCTAGAAACATTCAAATTACCAAAACTGACTCAAGAAGAAATATGAACAAACCTGTAACAAGTAGAGGTTGAATCAGTAATAAAAAATTCTCCAAACAAAGAAAATGCCAGGACCAAATGTCTTCACTGGCAAATTCTACCAAACATTTAAAGAAGAAATAACACCAATTCTTTCCAAATTCTTAGAAGAAGAAGAGAGGGGGGCACTTTCTAACTCATTTTGTGGGACTAGCATTATCTTGATACCAAAACCAGATAAAGATGTCACAAAAAAGATTATTACAGACTATATCCTTTATTATTATAGACACAAATGTCTTCAACAAATACTAGCAAACTAAACTACCAAACAGTATATTAAAGAGATTATACACCAGGACCAAGAGAGATTTATCCCAGGAATTCAAGGGTGGTTCAACATAAGAAAATCAATCTAATACACTATCTTAATAGAACAAAAGGGAAACGCACACACTTACACACACACGATATCTCAACTGACACAGAAAAACATTTGACAGAATCAACAGCATTTTATGACAAAAATATCACAAAAACTAAGAATAGAAGGAAACTTCCTTAATATGATGAAGGGCACTTATGACAAACACAGAGATGATATACTCAATAGTGAAAGACTGAAACCTTTCCTCCTAATATTATGAAGAAGGCAAGAATGCCAGCTTTTACCATTGCTATTAAACATTGTACTTGATGTTCTAGCCAGAGCAATTAGGCACCAAAATCAATCAATCAATCATTCAATAAAAGGCATCCAGATTGGAAAAGAAGTAAAACTATTTCTCTTTGTAGATGACATGATCTTATAGGTAGAAATTCCTTCCAAATCCAACAACACTAATAGAGTAAAAAATGAATTCAGCAAACCTTAAGGGTGTAAGATCAATACCCCCAAATCAGTTGTATTTCTATATACCAGCAATAAACAATAAAAAAGGAAATAATAAACAATTCCATTTATAATAGTGTCCAAAAGAATAAAGTAACTAGAAATAACTATAAGCAAGGAGATGAAGACTTGTACAGAAAAACTACAAAACACTGCTGAAAGAAATTAAAGAAGACTTAAAAAAACTGAAAGACATCCCAAGTTCATGGGTTGGAAGACTCCATATTGCTAAGATGTCAATACTACCCAATGTGATCTTCAGATTCAATGCAATCTCTATCAAAATCCCAAGACCTTTTTTGCATAAAGTGAAAAGGTGGTCCTCAAATTCATATGGAACTGCAAGGGGCCCCAAATAGTCAAAACAATCTTGAAAAAAGAACAAGGTTAAAGGAATCATACGTCCTAGTTTCAAAACTCACTACCTGGCTATAGCAATATAAATATTGTGGTAATGGCATAGGATAGACATATAGAACAATGGCATAGGCTTGAGAGTCTAGCAATAAACCCATATGTCTGTGGCCAGTTGATATTTGACAAGGGTGCTTAGACAATTCAATGGGGGAAATAAAAGTCTTTTCGCAAATGGTGCTGGGACAAGTGGATATTCACATGCAAAATACTGATGTTAGACCCCCTACCTCAGAACATTTACCAAAAATTAACTCAGAATGGGTCAATGACATAAATATAAGGGTTAAAATCATAAAGTTTTTAGAAGAAAACAAATAAGCCTTCATGACCTCGGATTTTGTGATAGATTCTTAGCTATGACAACAAAAGCAGGAGCAACAAAAGACAAAATAAGTTAATTGAACGTCATCAAAATTTAAAACTTGTTCATCAAAGGATATTATCAAGAAAGTGAAGACAATCTAGAGAACTGGAAAAAATATTGTCAAATTATATATCTAATAAGGACCAAAATATATAAAGAACTCTTATAGATCATCAAGAAAAATAAAAACAACTCAATTTAAAAATTGGCAAATTCTTCTGCTGAGCCTGCGCATCTGGAGCCTGTGCTCCGCAACGGGAGAGGCCACAACAGTGAGAGGCCCACGTACCGCAAAAAAAAAAAAAAAAAAAAAAAAAAAAATTGGCAAATTCTTGAAGAGATGTTTCTCTAAAGAAGATATACAAATGGCCAACAAACACACGAAAGTGTGCTCAACATTATTAGCTGTTAAGGAAATGTAAATCAAATCCACAGTGAAGTACCACTTCACACTCAGTAGGATGGATACAATAATAATTAAAAGAAAAGGAAATTTAAAAGTGCTGTTCAGGATGTGTGGCAATTGAAATTGTTATATACTGGTAGTGAGAATGCAAATTGATGCAGCCACTGGAAAATAGTTTGGCGATTCCTCATAAAAGTTCAACACAGAATTACCATACAACCCCACAATTCCACTCCTACTTACATACCCAATATAATTGAAAACAGCTATTCAAAAAAGCACATGTACTCTCATGTTCATAGCAGCAGTATTCACAATAGCCAAAAGTGTGGAAACAGTATAAATATCAATCAAGGGATGAATGAATAAACAAATTTTGGTGTATATAGATATATATAGAATATAGACATACTTCAGAGATACTGCAGGTTCAGTTCTAGGCCACCATAATAGAGTAAATATGGCAATAAAGCAAGTGGCATGAATTTTTTGGTTTCCCAGTGCACACACAAGTCATGTTTTCACTGTGTACTGTAAGTCTATTAAGTGTGCAATAGCATTAGGTCTAAAAACACAATGCACGTACTTATAAAAAATGCTAACCATCATCTGAGACTTCAGTGAGTTGTAATCTTTTTGCTGGCAGGGGATCTTGCTGCAATATTGATGGCTGCTCACTGGTCTGAGTGGTGGTGGCTGAAGGTTGGTGTAGTTTGGGCAATTGTTTAAAATAAGAGAACAGTGAAGTTTGCTGCATCAGACTCTTCCTTTCAAGAACAATTTCTCTGTAGCATGCATTGCTGTTTGACAGAGTTTTACAAACAGAACTTCTTTCAAAATTGAAGTCAGTTCTCTAAAACGCTGCCACTGCTTTATCAACTAAGTTTATGTAATATTCTAAGTGTTTGTTGTCATTTTTACAATCTTCAAAACATCTTCATCAGGAGAAAATTCCATCTCAAGAAACCACTTTCTTTGCTCATTCATAGGAAGCAATCCTCATCCGTTCAAGTTTTATCATGAGATTGCAACAATCCAGTCACATCTTCAGGCTCCACTTCTAATTTAGTTATCTTGCTATTTCCACCACATGTATAGTTATTTCCTCCACTGAAGTCCTGAACCCCTCAAAGTTATCCATGAAGGTTGGAATCAACTTCTTCCCAACTCGGGTTAATGTTGCTATTTTAACATCTTCCCCTGAATCAAGAATGTTCTTAATGGCATCTAGAATGGTGAATCCTTTACAGAAGACTTTCAATTGACTTTGCCCAGATCCATCAGAGAAATCACTATCTATGAAAGCTATAGTCTTATGAAATGTATTTCTTTAATAATAAGACTTAAAAGTCAAAATTACTCCTTGACCCGCGGGCTACAGAATGGATGTTGTGTTAGCAGGCATGAAAACAACATGAATCTTGTTGTATATCTCCATCAGAGCTCTTGAGGGACCAGGTGCATTGTCAGTGAGCAGTAATATTTTGAAGCAAATCTTCTTTTTTCTGAGCAATAGTTCTCAACAGTGGGCTTAAAATATTTAGTAACCCATGTTGTAAACACATGTGCTGTCAACCAGGCTTTCTTGTTCCACTGATAGAGCATAGGCTGAGTAGATTTAACAGAATTCTTAGGGGCTGTATAATTTTCGGAATGGTAAATGAGCATTGACTTCAACTTAGAATTACCAACTGCATTAGTTCGTATAAGGATAATCAACCTGTCCTTTGAAGCTTTGAAGCCAGGCATTAACTTCTCATCTCTAGCTCTGAGAGTCCTAGATGTCATCTGCTTCCAATATAAGGCTGTTTCATTTACATTGAAAATCTGTTATTTAATCTAGCCACTTTCATTAATTATCTTACTTAGCTCTTCTAGATAACTTGCTGTAGCTTCTACATCAGCACTTGCTGCTTCTTGCACTTTTAGGTTATGAAAATGGCTTCTTTCCTTAAACCTCTGCTAGCTTTATACTCTTCCTCCATAGCTTCCTCACCTCTCTCAGCCTTCATAAAATTGAAGAGAGTTAAGGCCTTACTCTGGATTAGACTTTGGTTTAAGGGAATGTTGTGGTTGGCTTGGTCTTCTATCCAGAAAACCAAAACTTTTGTCATCTCAGCAATAAGGTTGTTTCCCATTTTTATCATTTGTGTGTTCACTAGACTAGCATTTTTAATTTCTTTCAAGAACCTTTCCTATGCATTCACAACTTCACTAACTGTTTGGCACAAGAGGACTTTTTGGCCTATCTCATCTTTTTGACATACCTTCTTCACTAAGCTTAATCATTTCTAGCTTTTGACTTAAAGTGAGAGGCGTGTGATATATTCTTTTACTTGAACACTTAGAGGCCATTGTAGGGTTATTAACTTAGAGACACAATGCAGACTGGTGGATGCCAAGGGCTAGAGGATGGGAAGAATGAGGAGAAATTGTTTATTGGGTAAAGGGCTTTACTTTGGAGTGATGATAATGTTTTGAAACTAGATAGATTTCACAACTTTGTAAATGTACTAAATACCACTGACTTGTTTACTTTAAAATGCTTAATTTTATGTTATGTGAATTTCACCTCAACACATTATTAAAAATATGTACTTATCCATGCATGCAATACTTTCCAATTTATTCTCATATGCTTCTGAAAATATGTGGATGATTTGATGCTTATAAATTTTTTAGTGGATGAATAAAAAAGTATTAAGCTTCCTTGGCCACCTATCTTTTTCCTTATTATTTATTGGGCACCTATTTTTTCCCTGAAGTTATGGACGGCCATAATATAGAGAATATGTAGAGAAGAATTTACAATTTAGTGGAAAATAATTTATATATATGTGTATACCTCTGTTTCTATGCCTTTGTTTATAACTGTTTAGAATTTGCTCTTAATCTTTATCCATAACAATGCTGCTCTTTTAAAAATCAGCTTGTATATTTCCTTGTGAAAACCTAGAATAAAAGATCTTAGAGATTTTGATGGTTTGATGTAGGCAGATTTGGATACTTCTTGCCCTTTGCTGCTCTTAATTGCCAATGGGTCTTTGATACTCTGAAATATTCTCAGAATCCTAGAACCTTCTTGAACCCCTAAATCTCACTCAGCCACATTCAAAAATAAATGCTCATTTGTACCAACATCTTTAATGATTCTCTTTCAGTGTGGGAATAAAAGGGTAATCTTATCATTGCTTTCCATATTTCAGCCGCTTTTGAGTGAATTTGCTTGAGGTTGCATGCTAAATTTTTAGTTATTTTTTGTATAGTTTTACTTTAAGATGCATGCTAAATTTTCATAATGTCATGCATGCTAAATTTAATCTATTACTATTTTAGTAATATTATATCATACTATTGAAAAGCAGTCTTTTAGAGGAAAATCTAAGAGTATGTGAACAAGAAAACAATTTTCTCATTCCCAAAGGAGGAAGTGGAAGAAACACTGTAACTCTCAAAACAAAACAAAACCAACCAGAGAACAACAAAAGCAACAGAAAGAAAGGCATAGCAAAATATCCAGTTTGTTTTAGTTCATTCTGAAGTAGTATGGGTTTCATGTTTGATAAAGATGAAAGAATCCCACGTAATAGACAATATGACCTCAATCTAGTAACTCAGTAGGGATCATTACCTCCACTAAGACTAAGCTTCTTCCTTGATGATTCACTTCATCACTACACCTATTTTTAATTTCTAGGAAAGTGGCTATATTAAATGTTTTATTTGATGAACATGATTCAATGAAAATAATAATAAAATTACCTAACAGGGAAGAATAGTTGATAAAGTATTTTAATAAACATTTACTGTGTGTCTTTTTATGCACCAGGCCTATTCTAAAAACACAACTTCCATCATCTCTTTCAGTCCTTGCAATAGTATTATGAAGTAGACATTATCACCACGTGATTGGCAGGTCTTGAGCAGAGTAAATGTTGGTTGAATATATTTTGAATGAACTACCTCCACTTTATGGATGAGAATGCTGAAACTTAGAGTGGCTAAGTCACGTGCCCAGGACCCACTCACTGTCAATGATAGAGCCAGGTCTCAGACTCGTATCAATCTGCTGACAAAATTACATTCTTAGCTCTAAAGCCTAAGATTCTTTGAGTGTCTGACAAGTCAAGTAGGCATTCTTCATTCTTCTATTGAACAGATCTCTATAATCAATGATATGAGAACAATTTGTCCTTTTAAAAGAGCTGGTTGATCTCCAACCTTTACTCTAAATTGCCAGCCTTGCAAATAGTGTTGAACATCATTTAGCCACAAACATTCTATATGGCGGGCACTGTGCATATTTTATGAATTTGCCCTTACTCTTCCTGCAGCTCTTAAATAGGTAGAGAAGGTGAATTTACAAAGCATTACCAACTGAATGCCAAAATTGAGAAATGATTAAGAATGCCTGTGTGATTCCCAGATAGAGGAGAAGTTCATCCTCCTGAAGTGGCTGGAGCTACAACAAATTCTTATAGTTCTGAAAAAGTGAGGTTTAGGGAGGGGAGACATGTAGAGCTATTCCATGCCTCACGCTTCCCTTCATGTGTTTGGTTTCTGAGCCTGATTGCCTGTTTCAAGTTATGAAATTCAAAGTATAATTGTAGTAAAATTGTGACAATGCACTGTCTGGAAATTCCACTGAGTGATCCTAGACTTGAAGCAGTCTGGACATACATGATAAAAGTTAGAGATGTAGGGGTGGTTCCAGAGCTAGTACCAGACTCTCCAAGGAAACTCTTTCTCAAAGAAGAGAACATCAACCTTATGATATCTATAGGAAGATCTAGAGATGTAGCTTTCTAATTTGTATATTTATATGTGTGTAACATATATATAATATTTTATAAATGGATATATTTTAATAAAATGTAATATTAATGTATATGAGTTCATAAACATAAAATATGTAATATGCTATAAACCTTTTTTTTTTTTTTTTTTTTTTTTGCAGTACACAGGCCTCTCACTGTTGTGGCCTCTCCCGTTGTGGAGCACAGGCTCCGGACGCACAGGCTCAGCGGCCATGGCTCACGGGCCCAGCCGCTCCACGGCATGTGGGATCTTCCTGGACTGGGGCACGAACCCGTGTCCCCTGCATCAGCAGGTGGACTCTCAACCACTGCGCCACCAGGGAAGCCCTATAAACCTTTTTTAGAGAGAGCACTGATATAAGTGCCAGGTGCTTTCATGCCCATGGCCTCATTATAATTCATATCAACACCCTAGTGTGGACTTATTTAAAAAGAACAATCTTTACTTCACCTCATAATCCCAAAGCACTACTTTTTTTTTTAAACAATTGCCAAGGTTATTTTCATATTTTATTAAATTTCCTTATAAAACTTGAACCTCAGAAAAAAATCCATGGAAAAATTGATAACATTTTCTGTCAATGAAGTAAGGATATTATCTATGTATGAACAGTAGGAGGAAGAGAAGTGGGAGAACAGCACGTTTTATCAATATGTCTTTTTATCTTATGATCAACAAATAATAATAAAAATACTAAGAATTTATTACTTTGGCAATATTATAACAAAAAGATCTAGCTATTTACTCTGTCTTGCATTTTTGTTCATATCAGAGCTGCACTGCTTTTTAATATTAGGAAGTAAGTTGGATATGTTATTACCATTTCATCATTGAGTTAGTCAAAGTACAAATACCAATATGGCCCAAATTAAGTAAGCAAGTCAGCACCCAAAAATGGTGAGGACACTGAATTTTTAACTCTAAACAAGGATTCCCTACTTCAGCTTAGATTCTCTTCATTCAGTAAGTAGAAGGAAACTGGCTGTCTCCCTAATAGCCTGTGAAAGGCGAGCTGGTATCATTATAATAGACAAGTCTCTCACATTTTAAATTGGTAGAATTTAACAGTTCCACTTGTATCCACTTCAAACTTTAAAGGAAATATCATTTCACAATGAAATATTTTGCCTTTATTTCTCACATTCGTGTTGGATTTAAAAGTGTGTCCTAAGTTTGGTAAGAATCTCAAAATTTCAGGCACAAAACTAAATCATGTGTGTAGGAAAGAAGCTAAAAGTCTCAGATTCTTATCTCTCAACCTGGTTCTCTTTCAAAAATATGAATCATCAAGGAAGACATTTTTCTTTTATTCCTCTGAGTTCATTAACGTAATTTTAGATTAATAGCAAAGGGACAAGAAATAGCATGGTGGCTCTTCTGTTCATTTTATATAATTTAAAAATCATTGTTTTTCATTAAGAGATACAACAACCAATTATTCCAGAATTAACTGCTAATTTTGTAATATCCCTGAGATCTCCTTTGTAGATATCATTAAATGATAAAAGTAAGATGAGGGCTTCCCTGGTGGCGCACTGGTTGAGAGTCCGCCTGCCGATGCATGGGACACTGGTTCGTGCCCCGGTCCAGGAAGATCCCACATGCTGCGAAGTGGCTGGGCCCGTGAGCCATGGCCGCTGAGCCTGCGCGTCTGGAGCCTGTGCTCCGCAATGGGAGAGGCCGCAACAGTGAGAGGCCCGCGTACCACAAAAAAAAAAAAAAAAAAAAAAAAAAAAAGTAAGATGAAGTTCTTGTATGAGGAAAAAATATAGCTATTTACTGGAAAGGAATGATACTAACAAATAGGCAGGATTGTTTAAAACTCATTTGGAATAACAAATATTATACCAAACTCTTCATGCCCATTATTTGTTTACCTTGCCTTGTTGATGCTAGTTTAATTTGTGGGGATAAGATGAGTAATTTTACCATGCATAATGAAGTGTAGTTCTGTAAGAGTAATCATCACACTCATTCTTGGTTAAAAAAAAACAAAACAAAAAATCCAAAAAACTTATATTTAAGAATCTTCTGGGTTGCAATTTCAAAATGTGGATTTCCAGGCTCTATGCCCATAAGTTTTGTGTAAAGGCTGACAGGAATCTTAATTTTTAAAAAATATTTATTTATTTATTTATTTTTGGCTGTGTTGGGTCTCCGTTGCTGCATGCGGGCTTTCTCTAGTGGTGGCGAGCAGGGTCTACTCTTCGTTGCAGTGCGTGGGCTTCGCACTGTGGTGGCTTCTCTTGTTGTGGAGCACCGGCTCGGCACGCGGGCTTCAGTAGTTGTGGCACTCAGGTTCATTAGTTGTGGTGCACAAGCTTAGTTGCTCCACGGCATGTGGGATCTTCCCTGACCAGGGCTTGAACCAGTGTCTCCTGCATTGGCAGGCGGATTCTTTTTTTTTGGCGGTACACGGGACCTCTCACTGTTGTGGCCTCTCCCGTTGCGGAGCACAGGCTCTGGATGCGCAGGCTCAGCGGCCATGGCTCACAGCCTAGCCGCTCCACGGCATGTGGGATCTTCCCGGACTGGGGCACGAACCCGTGTCCCCTGCATCGGCAGGCAGACTCTCAACCACTGCGCTACCAGGGAAGCCCGGCAGGCGGATTCTTAACCACTGCACCAACAGGGAAGTCCAGGAACCTTAATTTTAAAACTGACAAGGGATTAATCTCCAAAATTTACAAGCAGCCCATGCAGCTCTATATCAAAAAAGCAAACAACCCAATCCAAAAATGGGCAGAAGACCTAAATAGACATTTCTCCAAAGAAGATATACATATTGCCAACAAACATGTGAAAGGATGCTCAACATCACTAATCATTAGAAAATGCAAATCAAAACTACAATGAGGGGGCTTCCCTGGTGGCGCAGTGGTTGAGAGTCCGCCTGCCGATGCAGGGGACACGGGTTCGTGCCCCGATCCCGGAAGATCCCACATGCCGCGGAGCGGCTGGGCCCGCGAGCCATGGCCGCGGAGCCTGTGTGTCCGGAGCCTGTGCTCCGCAATGGGAGAGGCCACAGCAGTGAGAGGCCCGCGTACAGCAAAAAAAAAAAAAAAAAAAAAAAAAAACTACAATGAGGGGGCTTCCCTGGTGGCGCAGTGGTTGAGAGTCCGCCTGCCGATGCAGGGGATACGGGTTCGTGCCCCGGTCTGGGAAGATCCCACATGCCGCGGAGCGGCTGGGCCCGTGAGCCATGGCCGCTAAGCCTGCAAGTCCGGAGCCTGTGCTCCGCAACGGGAGAGGCCACAACAGTGAGAGGCCCACGTACCGCAAAAAAAGAAAAAAAAAAAAAAAAACTACAATGAGGTATCACCTCACACCGGTCAGAATGGCCATCATCAAAAAATCTACAAACAATAAATGCTGGAGAGGGTGTGGAGAATAGGGAAACCTCTTGCACTGTTGGTGGGAGTGTAAATTGATACAGCCACTATGGAGAACAGTATGGAGGTTCCTTAAAAAACTAAAAATAAAACTACCATATGACCCAGCAATCCCACTACTGGGCATATATCCTGAGAAAGCCATAATTCAAAAAGAGGCATGTATCACAATGTTCATTGCAGCTCTATTTCCAATAGCCAGTACATGGAAGCAACCTAAGTGTCGACAGATGAATGGATAAAGAAGATATGGCACATTTATACAATGGAATATTACTCAGCCATAAAAAGAAACGAAGTGAGGTGGATGGACCTAGAGACTGTCATACATAGTGAAGTAAGTCAGAAAGAGAAAAACAAATACCATATGCTAAAACATATATATGAATCTAAAAAAAAAGATTCTGAAGAACCTAGTGGCAGGATAGGAATAAAGACACAGAAGTAGAGAATGGGCTTGAGGACCCGGGGAGGGAGAAGGGTAAGCAGGGACGAAATGAGAGAATGGCATGGACATATATACACTACCAAATGTAAAATAGATAGCTAGTGGGAAGCAGCCACATAGCACAGGGAGATCAGCTCAGTGCTTTGTGACCACCTAGAGGGGTGGGATAGGAAGGGTGGGAGGGAGACGCAAGAGGGAGGAGATATGGGGATATATGTATATGTATAGCTGATTCACTTTGTTATAAAGCAGAATCTAACACACCATTGTAAAGCAAATATACTCCAATAAAGATGTTAAAAAATAATAAATTAAAATAAAATAAAATAGTATACCCAGGTGATAAAGAGGAAGGTCCAGACCACATTTTGAAAGTTGTTGTCTTAAGGCTCCATCCAAACCAAAATTTCTCCTTTTTTCTATGACTGCTAGGAATGTAACACACTGGGCGTGCATTGGTAGGCCATGTTCCCCTGGGTGTTATTGCTCCATTTATCGAAACTGTTAAAATTTTTCCAGTACGTTGATCGCAGAGGGAAGATGAAAATTGAGGAGTTTTGCATAGTCATTCCAAGTTCCACATCTTTTAAATAAAACTAATAATTATATACAATTCATAGGAACTCATTGCCTTGCAAGATTTTAAGTTCAATATCCAAATAAAAAGAAGCCTTTTTATGGCAAGTTTATTTAATAACTACAATGATCTTTTCTCTGAAGGTACACCCACAGAAAACATTTTTTACTGACTTTTCCACATATTTTACCAGCATTAAGTGGAAAAATTGCTCACACATAAGGAGGCATGCATAAATATTGTATAAAATTCTTATTTAAAATTAAGAAACTCTCTTCAGCAGCAATGCTCAAAGAAAAATATCACCCTTATTTCTAGTCAAAAAAAAATCTTAGAATCATTTCAAGTACAAAAACATGTCTAGATCTTAAGAAAAAAATTTGACAGTAGCCATAAGGAAGGAAGTTAAGCATATTTTTTCCCCAAAATATAGCTACCCAATTATAGTAGCTGAAAGACAGAATGGCATTTCCACTATTTCAATGACTGTCATTCTACGTCATACATAAGCTTCTTACTTGAATGAGGTACAGTTCCCTGTAGTTTGAGATGAGTGGTATGCCTAAAATATCTCTCTACTGGATCTACCTAGTAGAACAAATTATGGGCTTTCCTGCTTGGCACAATGGTTCTATAGAAACTCCTGTGCATAATCTTTTTCTCAGGGCACTTTCTTTACCTGTAGTTCACCAACTTATCCCATTACCTTTCATGTATATTTGAATGAACAATGTTAAAAGTTGGGATTTTAAGAGATAGATAATAATTTAGAAAATATAATTATTTTAGTGATAAACAACCGATAGAAACAGGAATTTATCTATTAAGAAAACTAGATTTTAGTTATATGCATGCTTGTATATATAGATATCTATATATTATGTATGTCATATAATACTCTTAGTATCATACTACAATTTTAATTTTTTTTTAATTGAGGCATAACAAACCTATAGTAAAGTACACAAAGTGATCTAATCTTAACTGTTCTGTTCAGTAATTTTTACCCATATATTTTTTTTTTTTGGTACGCGGGCCTCTCACTGTTGTGGCCTCTCCCGTTGCAGAGCACAGGCTCCGGACGCGCAGGCTCAGCGGCCATGGCTCACGGGCCCAGCTGCTCCGCAGCATGTGGGATCTTCCCGGACCAGGGCGCGAACCCGTATCCCCTGCATCGGCAGGCGGACTCTCAACCACTGCGCCACCAGGGAAGCCCCCCATATTTTAATACACATAATTTTTACTTGTATGACCACCAACTAAAAAAATTTTTTTATAACATTTTATGACTTTTATCATTATATACTAGTTTGTTCTTGAACTTCATATAAATAGAATTACACAGTATATACTTATTTGTGCCTGGCTTATTTCACTCAGCAAAATATTGTTAGGATTCAATTATATTGTTTAGTGTACCAGTAGTTCATTTTTTATTGTTGCATTGTATTTCATTTTATGAAGTTATCACAATTTCTTCAGTCCCCTACTGAAGAACATTTGGGTTGCTTCCACTTTGGGGTTGTTATCAATATAAGTGCTAAGATTATTCTTGTGTAGATATTTTTGTGGAAATATGAACTTATTTCTTTTGGATCTATAATTTGGAATAATGGAAATTCTTGGCCATTGTGTTTAGTTTCAAACATTTTTTCTAAGTGGTCCATGTCCCCAAGAGATGGACACTAAAATGGGACTAAATGTACAATGATTTTATTAGGGAAAGCACCTGTGGGAGAAAATGGAGAGCCAGGAAAGGCTGGGGGAGCTGTCAAGGGGCAATGCAAGTTTGGACCCCTTATGAAGACTGAGGAAAGGGAAAGTTGGGTGGAAGCATCCTACACTACCATGCAGTCTAAGGGAATTTTGACAAGGCTGTCAGGAAGGCTACTTGTAGTTGGAGATTTATAAGGTGCATTCTCATGGCTCCCACAGACTCCAATCCAGAAATGTGTGTCAGTTCTATATGTCTTATAACTTCACCAACATTTGGTATTATCAGTCTTTTAAAATTTTAGTCCTATGGGTGAGTGCATAGTAGAATCTCATTGTGGTTTTAATTTGTGTTTTCCTGATGAAACACAGGTTAAATTGACTACTTTTTCAGATGCTTATTGGCACTTTGCTATCCTCTTTTGTGAAATCCCTGGTCAAATGTTTTGTCCATTTTTTGGATTATATTGTATGCTTTTTTTCCTGTTGATTTGTAGAAGTTCTTCACATGTTCTGGATACGAATCCTTTGTTGGCTATATGTATTTTCCGTATCTTATCCCATCTATCAATGTCCCTATTTTTGATGACCAGGGGTTCTAAATTTTAAGTCGTGTCTATCAATGTTTTCCATTAAACAGAACTTGTGTTCTGTTTAAGAAATTTTTGTCTATATTAAAGGGATGATGGTTTTCTTTAATACTGCCTTCTAGAAGCTATGTAGTTTCACCTTTTATATTTAGATATATAACCCATCTCAAATTAGCTTTGGTCATCATATGAGATAGAGGACCAAGATTTACTTTTTCCCGATGGCTATCCAATTGCTCCAGCATCATTTACTGGGGGAAAAAGAACACATCCTTCCTATTGAATTTCATCGGTACTTTTGCTATAAATCAAGTAAACATTTATTTAGTAAATACTAGGTACTATTCATTATTTTAAATGCTTTATAAATAACTAATTTAATCTGCTTTATAAACTTACGAAGTAAATTCTACTCTACCCACTTTAAAGGGAAAAAATGAAGTACAGAAAAGATAAGTAAGTAGATGTCATTTAGCTAATAACTGGCAAAACCAGTATTCAAATATAGCCATTTCAACTCTAGGGCCTGTATGCCTAAACACTACTCCATGTCAACTTTCAGGTGGCTTGAATATAAAATTTATGATAACTCATATAGTATGTTATTATAAATTATCTAGAGATGGTTAACATAGTTATTTTATAAGATATTGATAAGATATAAGATTATACATTATATGATAGTTTATAAGGAATTAAATTATACAGAGGTAAAGAAGATGTCTAACTTCTCTGAATTTTAAAAAGTTTTGAAAGTATTTATGAATCATTATTAAAACATAAAGTGTTTTATAAAATTAACAAGTTAAAACTAATAAGGCAAAGTTCATAAGTGTAAAATGGCATATGATGTTGCACCATTTGAGAATGGGGACAAGTTATAGCAACCAAAAAGTTTCAAGTATTTCCAAAGAACTAGTATTGAGTGCCCAAATCTGCAACACACGCGGAAACACAGAGATGGATTAATCATACCTCCTTATCCCAAGGAAATTAAGAATCTATGAAATTGTATTTTACATCATCACTATGCTGCATGCCTAAATTGGTTTGGGAACATAAATGGGAACTAGAAAGTAAATCTTTCAAGCCAAAGTAAAAACCTTTATGTCCATGGGAAGAAACTAGCCATATAGCGAGAAAAATCAGTTCTGCCTTAAAGAGGGTATATTATATCATTTGGAAGGAAGAAGTTGTTAGAGTTCATGGTGAAATGTTAGAGTGAAGAAATAGGCCTTTTTTTTTTCCTGTAGTTTAGTCTTTTAATAATGCTGATTATATTCTAAACATAAAATTAATATATGCTTCTTGTATATAATCATGTAAATATAAGTATAAAGATGAAAATAATAAACATTTGTATGTAAATTCATCACTTACTGTTACTATTATATTGTATTTTCTTCCCACAATTACATTTATATTTATACATGCATATATAAACACACATACACACACTCATATATTTTAAACAAAATTGATGTATATTATATATACAGTTGGAAGTTGGCTTTTTTCACTTACTATTATTTCATGAGCATTATAGACCTCAAAAATGAACTTTTAGAATAGGCATATGATAGAACATTATGTAGCTTCAAGCTAATCTTTATAATGTTTCTAATCTTTCACTGTTTCTATTGAAGTCCTATAAATAGTCAGAATTTTAGACTCCTACACATTCCAAACAGTAAAAAATGCCTTCTAAATATAAATGATTTACAGACTATTCACATTTCCTTATTAGTACAATATTCAAACCTAAATGAAAATAAAGAGGTCTTATGTCATAGGCCTGCACAGAATTTAATAACCTGTAAAACCACATGAGAACTTATTATAATTCAGAAATGTACATTTTTCTGGTACAGTGATTCCCAACATGGTATCTCTGGTCTCCTAGGGGTCCCTGAAATAGTAATAATAGCCTTTGAGCTATTTTCAGTATTTCAAAAAGCTGAATATAAATCATATATTTATCTACAACAAAGCAAAATGGCAGAAATTGTACAACTCAGTATGGTAACACTGGCTATCATATTCTAATCCAAAAATCTGATTGGCTGATACATAATTTTGATTAACTTAAAAAGGAAAATAAGTTAATTTTTACTTCATAAATTTACTGTTTTGTACATAAAAGCTTTTAAAGTATGGCAGATGGGCAGAAATTTGTTTTTTTAATAAAAATGTGTTATTGGTGGTGAAAATAGTCATAAGTATAATTTCAAACCATATCTCCCCCATATCTCATTGAATTTAACAACTATTAATTATCACATACATCTTGATATCACAGATGTCCACATGTGAGGAAAAAAGGGTGATAATAATTGTCAGATATTTTCAATTATGAGTCACATCTTGATTTCAGACATGACAAGATGTGCCCTAGAAATCAAGTTTAACAATATCAGTACTTACCATGTTGTTAGAACAATAATTTTACTAAAACTATTCCATGTGGGGATTGGTTTAAGATGGGGGAGTAGAAGGACGTGGGCATACTTCCTCTTTCAAGAGCACCAGGATCACAATTAGCTCTTGAACAATCATTGACAGGAAGACCCTGGAACTCACCAAAAAACATACCCCACATCCAAAGACAAAGGAGAAGCCCCAATGAGACGGAAGGAGGGGCACAATCACAATAAAATCAAATCCCATAACTGCTGGGTGGGTGACGCACAAACTGGAGAACACTTAGACCACAGAAGTCCACCCACTGGAGTGAAGGTTCTGAGCCCCACGTCAAGCTTCCAAACCTGGGGGCCCAGCAATGGGAGAAGGAATTCCCAGAGAATCAGAATTTGAAGGCTAGTGGGATTTGATTGCAGGACTTCGACAGGACTGGGGGAAACAGAGACTCCACTCTTGGAGGGCACACTCAAAGTAGTGTGGGCATCAGGACCAAAGGGAAGGAGTAGTGACCCCATAGGAGACTGAACCAGACCTACCTACTAGTGTTGGAGGGTCTCCTGCAGAGGTGGGGAATGGCTGTGGCTCACTGCGAGGAAAAGGACACTGGCAGTAGAAGTTCTGGAAAGTACTCCTTGGCATGAGCCCTCCCAGAGTGCGCCATTAGCCCCATCAAAGAGCCGAGTAGGCTCCAGTGCTGAGTCGACTCAGGCCAAACAACCAATAGGGAGGGAACCCAGCCCCACCCATCAGCAGTCAAGTGGATTAAAGTTTTACTGAGCTCTGCCCACCAGAGCACCAGTCAGCTCTACTAACCACAAGTCCCTCCTATCAGGAAGTTTGCACAAGTCTATTAGATAGCCTCACCCACCAGAGGGCAGAGAGCAGCACCAAGAGGAACAACAATTCTGCAGCCTGTTGAATGAAAACCACATTCACATAGAGATAGACAAAATGAAAAGGCAGAATACTATGTACCAGATGAAGGAACAAGATAAAACCCCAGAAAAACAGCTAAATGAAGTGGAGATAGCCAACTTTACACAAAAAGAATTCAGAATAATGCTAGTGAAGATGATCCGTGACCTCGGGAAAAGAATGGTGACAAAGAGCTAGAGGAAGCAATAAATGTTTAACAAAGACCTAGAAGAATTAAAGAATAAACAAAGATAGATGAACAATAAAATAACTGAAATGAAAAATACACTAGAACAAATCAATAGCATAATAGCTGAGGCAGAAGAACGGATAAGTGACCTGGAAGACAGAATGGTGGAATTCACTGCCGTGGAACAGAATAAAGAAAAAAGAATGAAAAGAAATGAAGACAGCCTAAGAGACCTCTGGGACAACATTAAACGCAACAACATTTGCATTATAGGGGTCCCAGAAGGAGAAGAGAGACAGAGAAGAACCAAGAAAATATTTGAAGAGATTATAGATGAAAACTCCCCTAACATGGGAAAGGAGATAGCCACCCAAGACTACTAAGCACAGAGTCCCAGGCAACATAAAACCAAAGAGAAATACGGTGAGACACATAGTAATCAAATTGGTAAAAATTAAAGACAAAGAAAAATTATTGAAAGCAACAAGGAAAAAAAGGACAAATAACATACAAGGGAACTCCCATAAGGTTAACAGCTGATTTCTCAGCAGAAACTCTATAAGCCAGAAGGGAGTGCATGACATATTTAAAGTGATGAAAGGGAAGAGCCGACAACCAAGATTACCATATTCAGCAAGGATCTCATTCAGATTCGAAGGAGAAATCAAAAATTTTACAGACAAGCAAAAGCTAAGAATTCAGCACCACCAAACTAGCTCTACAATAAATGCTAAAGGAAATTCTCTAAGTGGGAAATAAAAGAGAAGAAAAGGACCTATAAAAACAAACCCATAACAATTAAGAAAATGGTAATACAAACCTACATTTTGATAATTACCTTAAACGTGAATGGATTAAATGCTCCAACCAAAAGACACAGGCTCGCAGAATGGATACAAAAACAAGAGCCATCTATGTGCTGTCTACAAGAGACCCACTTCAGATCTAGGGACACATACAGACTTAAAGTGAGGGTATGGAAAAAAATATTCCATGCAAATGGAAATCAAAGGAAAGCTGGAGTAGCAATACTCATATCAGATAAAATAGACTTTAAAATAAAGAATGTTACAAGAGACAAGGAAGGACACTGCATAATGATCAAGAGATCAATCCAAGAAGAAGATATAACAATGATAAATATATATGCACCCAACATAGGAGCACCTCAGTACATAAGGCAACTGCTAACAGGTATAAAAGAGGAAATCGACAGTAACACAATAATACTGGAGGACTTTAAAATGTCACTTACACCAATGGACAGATCATCCAGACAGAAAATTAAAAAGTAAACACAAGATTTAAATGACACAATAGACCAGATAGATTTAATTGATATTTATAGAACATTCCATCTGAAAACAGCAGATTACACTTTCTTCTCAGGTGCACACAGAACATTCTGTGGGATAGATCACATCTTGGGTCACAAATCAAGCCTCAGTAAATTTAAGAAAATTGAAATCATATCAAGCATCTTTTCTGACCACAACACTATGAGATTAGAAATAAATTACAAGGAAAAAAATGTAAAAAACACAAACACATGAAGGCTAAACAATACATTACTAAATAACCAAGAGATCACTGAAGTAATCAGAGGAAATCAAAAAATACCTAGAGACAAATGACAATAAAAATATGATGATCCAAAACCTATGGGTTGTAGCAAAAGCAGTTCTAAGAGGTAAGTTTATAACAATACAATCCTACCTCAAGAAACAAGAAAAATTTCAAATAAACAATCTACCTTACACCTAAAGGAACTAGAGAAAGAAGAACAAAAAACCCCCCAAAGTTAGCAGAAGGAAAGAAATCATAAAGATCAGAGCAGAAATAAATGAAATAGAAACAAAGAAAACAATAGCAAAGGTCAATAAAACTAAGAGCTGGTTCTTTGAGGAGATAAACAAAATTGATAAACCTTTAACCAGATGCATCAAGAAAAAGAGGGAGAGGACTCAAATCAATAAAATTAGAAATGAAAAAGGAGAAGTTACAACAGACACTGCAGAAATAGAAAGCATCATAAGAGACTACTACAAGCAACTCTATGCCAATAAAATGGACAACGTAGAAGAAATGGACAAATTCTTAGAAACGTATAACCTTACAAGACTGAACCAGGAAGAAATAGAGAATATGAACAGACCAATCACAAGTAATAAAATTGAAACTGTGATTAAAAATCATCCAACAGAGAAAAACCCAGGACCAGATGGCTTCACAGGTGAATTCTATCAAACATTTAGAAAAGAGCTAACACCCATCTGTCTCAAACTCTTCCAAAAAATTATAGAGGAAGGAACACTCCCAAACTCATTCTATGAGGCCACCATCATCCTGATACCAAAACCAGGCAGAGATACTACAAAAAAAGAAAAATATAGACAAATATCACTGATGAATATAGATGCAAAAATCCTCAACAAAATAGTAGCAAACAGAATCCAACAACACATTAAAATGATCTGACACCATGATCAAGTGAGATTTATCCCAGGGATGCAAGGATACTTCAATATACCCAAATCAATCAATGTGGCAAACCATATTAACAAATTAAACAATAAAAACCATATGATCATCTCAATAGATGCAGAAAAAGCTTTTGACAAAATTCAACACCTATTTATGATAAAAACTCTCCAGAAAGTGGGCATAGAGGGAAACTACCTCAACATAATAAAGGTCATACATGACAAACACACAGTAAATATCATTCTCTATGGTGAAAAACTGAAAGCATTTCCTCTAAGATCAGGTACAAGACAAGGACGTCCACTCTCACCACTATTATTCAACATAGCTTTGGAAGTCCTAGCCATGGCAATCAGAGAAGTAAAAGAAATAACAGGAATACAATTTGGAAAAGAAGAAGTAAAACTGTCACTGTTTGCAGATAACATGATACTATACATAGAGAATCCTAAAGATGCCACCAGAAAACTACTAGAGCTAATCAATGAATTTGGTAAAGCTGCAGGGTACAAAATTAGTGCACAGAAATCTCTTGCATTCCTATACACTAATGATGAAAAATCTGAAAGAAAAATTAAGGAAACACTCTCATTTACCACTGCAACAAAAAAATAAAGTAGCTAGGAATAAACCTACCTAGGGAGACAAAAGACCTGTATGCAGAAAACTATAAGACACTGAAAAGAAATCAAAGATGACACAAACAGATGGAGAGATATACCATGTTCTTGGATTGGAAGAATCACTATTGTGAAAATGACTACACTACCCAAAGCAATGCACAGATTCAACACAATCCCTATCAAATTACCAGTGGCATTTTTTACAGAACTAGAACAAAAAAATCTTCAAATTTGTATGGAGACACAAAAGACCCCGAATAGCCAAAGCAGTCTTGAGGGAAAAAAATAGAGCTGGAGGAATCAGGCTCCCTGACTTCAGACTATGCTACAAAGCTACAGTAGTCAAGAAAATATGGTACTGGCAGAAAAACAGAAATATAGGTCAATGGAACAGGAGAGAAAGCCCAGAGATAAACCCACACACCTACGGTAAACTAATCTATGACAAAGGAGGCTAGGATATACAATGGAAAAAAGACAGTCTCGGGCTTCCCTGGTGGCGCAGCGGTTGAGAGTCCGCCTGCCGATGCAGGGGACACGGGTTCGTGCCCCGGTCCAGGAAGATCCCACATGCCATGGAGTGGCTGGGCCTGTGAGCCATGGCCGCTGAGCCTGCACGTCCGGAGCCTGTGCTCCGCAACGGGAGAGGCCACAACAGTGAGAGGCCCGCGTACCACAAAAAAAAAAAAAAAGAAAAAAAAAAGAAAAAAGGCAGTCTCTTCAGAAAGTGGTGCTGGGAAAACTGGACAGCTACATGTAAAAGAATGAAATTAGAACCCTCCCTAACACCATACACAAAAATAAACTCAAAATGGATTAAAGACCTAAATGCAAGACCGGACGCTATAAAACTCTTAGAGGAAAACATAGGAAGAACACTCTTTGACATAAGTCATAGCAAGATATTTTTTGATCCCCCTCCTACAGTAATGGAAATAAAAACAAAAATAAACAAATGGGACCTAATGAAACTGAAAAGCTTTTGTACAGCAAAGGAAACTACAAACAAGACGAAAAGACAACCCTCAGAATGGGAGAAAATATTTGCAAAGGAATCAGTGGACAAAGGATTAATGTCCAAAATATATAAACTACTCGTGCAGCTCAATACTGAAAAAGTAAAAAACCCAATCAAAAATAGGCAGAAGACCCAAATAGACATTTCTCCTAAGAAGACATACAGATGGCCAAGAAGCACATGAAAATGTGCTCAACATCACTAATTATTAGAGAAATGCAAATCAAAACTACAATGAGGTATCACTTCACACCAGTTAGAATGGGCAACATCAGAAAATCTACAAACAAATGCTGGAGAGGGTGTGAATAAAAGGGAACTCTCTTGCACTGCTGGTGGGAATGCAAATTGATACAGCAACTATGGAGAACAGTATGGAGGCCCCTTAAAAAACTAAAACAAGAATTACCATATGAGCCAGCAATCCCACTACTGGACATATGCCCAGAGAAAACCATAATTCAAAAAGTCACATGCATCCCAATGTTCATTGCAGCACTGTTTACAGTAGCCAGGTCATGGAAGCAATGTAAATTCCCATTGACAGATGAATGGATAAAGAAGAAGTGGTACATATATACAATGGAATATTACTCAGCCATAAAAAGGAACAAAATTGGGTCATTTGTAGAAACGTGGATGGACCTAGAGACTGTCATACAGAGTGAAGTAAGTCAGAAAGAGAAAAACAAATATTGTATATTAACGCATATATGTGGAATCTAGAAAAATGGTACAGATGAACTGGTTTGCAAGGCAGAAGTAGAGACACAGATATAGAGAACAAACGTATGGACACCAAGGGGGGAAAGTGGCTGGGGGTGGTGGTAGTGGGATGAATTGTGAGATTGGGATTCACATATATACAGTAATATGTACAAAATAAGGTAACTAATAAGAACCTGCTGTATGAAAAATAAATAAAACAAAATTAGAAATTCATAAAAATAAAATACATTTGAGGCATAATTGAATAAAAAAAAGAAAATCAAAAACAAAACTATACCATGTATCCTGGAGTTAAACTAATGAGTTAAATATATCAAAGGTGGTAAACCCCACAATTCCTCAAATTTAATTAACAGAAGAAATTTATTTGTATAGTGAATCTTTGTGGTTCTTCCTGTTGTCATTCCCCATGCGTGGATGTCATCTGAGCCCACTTCACACCATTACCAAAGTAGTGTGGCAGGGGACAAGACAAAACCTGGGTGCCATGTAATTGGGCTTTCATTTCTAGAGAAGATTTTTTTTAACCTATGCAACAATGATTTTCAAATGAGCATATTTTATGTTTGTAGCACTAGAGTTATTGAGAAGATCAAAATGTGTGTTTATGGAGATGTTTACATACAATTTTTCCCATTCGATGAGCCAGGAACCTGAAGCTCAGAGAGGAAAAACACCTAAAATTGGCCAGCCAGCTAATAACTGAGTCAAAACAAATATTGACAAGTTTTGCCTTATCAGTGTGGTCTTTTGTTTTGTTTTTTTTTTGTTTGGGTATTTTTTTTTGAGTTTCAGATCTTACTTTATTTAAGTCCATGCTAATGTATTTACATTTTAATGGCTATTTTATGATACAAACTGTCTTTGTTGGGTTTACAGTACCTAAACAACAGTGCATGGAATAACAAGATAATTTTTAATTTTAATTCCTCAGGATCAGTATCTAGAAACTGAATAGCTAGGGCAGACTTTTGATTCAATACCAAAATTCCTTCTGAAAACCAAGTGGTTGCCAACTTATTTCCAGTAGCATTATAATATTCTTGAGCTAATACAGTGTAACACAATAACAGAAAACTCTTGACAACTTGATGGGCAAACAGCATTCCATCTTTAATTTTTTATGCTCCAACTTAATTTCCTTACACACTTCATTCTTTTTCTGAAACAAATATAGTAGGTACTTTTCCTTTTCAACTTGTTACTTATTATTTGGTAAGCTTATTCTTTTCCATAACATACTGGAGTATTCCCTCTAGCAATTAAATTGAGTTATTAAAGCAGGCATAATTCTTTCAACAACAACAACAAAAATGATGCTGTTTGGTTTAATATACTTATTCATTAAGGCCTTTATACATGTTGCTCTGCTTCCTATTGGTAAGAATCACTCTCTTGGAAAAGGTATGCACAGCTGGAGATATGCAAAGTAAATAAGCAAGTAAATGTCTCACATTGTCTGTAAGTTTCAAATAGACCTGGTAGATTTCAAGAGATTGATAAGAATGAATGGGTGAATTGCAATAATGGGGAAAGATAAAATGCATTGAGTATGGAAGAAAATTAATTATTTCAACACTTATTCCATCTGCATATGTTGTCCAATCAAAGGTTCACTATGGATAATTTAACTTCATGAAACTGAATCTTATGTGTATATTTTTAATCTTAAGTTTCTTCGTATTTTTGACTTTCCCACCCTCAGGTCCATCTTCCAAAGACTTCAAAAAGATCAAAGTTATAAAAAATAAAGTTGGGTATTGTCTTCCTTTGTAAGTATAATTTAGGGGGCAGTACTACTTTTGTTTTTAACTGATAATTTATTGCCAAGGGAAACAATGGCCTTTAACATTCATTCTTTAGCATAATAATCTTGACTATGATATAAAGCTTGATTATGTCTTGTGATACTTTGATTCATTATTTCAGCAAGTTGCTTTATTTTAAATCTTAGTTAACCTTAAATGTTTACATCATTAAATTTTCAAGGACAAAAACTGTTTAGAATCATAAGGTGAATAAATCAAAATGGTGGGGCCAAAGTTTAAAATCCAGTTTGCCTCATCCTTTTTCACTAGATCCTTTAGTCTTCTTATAATTCCATTTTTTTAAAAATAAAAGGTGTTATCCAGTCTAGCCATCTTATTTTTTATGTAGAATATTCTTGCCAAGAAAATTATGATAGGATAACTTTCTATTGCCATGCTCTTTCTATATTGCAGTGTCTCATTGACCAAATACATCACATGGAACAGAACACAGACAATAACAATAAGTACAGCAAAAAAAGCTAGGCCATAATTACTTTATTCCAAATCCAAAGTTTAGCTCCAAATTATCTTCCATAGGGATTTTCAGAAATACGTATAGCATTCCAAATTTGTAATTTCTGTACTTAATTTTTTTTTTTTTGGTCGCACCGCGTGGCATGTGGGATCTTATTTCCCCCATCAGGGATTGAACCTGAGCCCCCTGCATTGGAAGGTGAAGTCTTAACCACTGGATCACTAGGGAAGTCCCCTCTGTATCTAATGTTATCTTGAGATCATTAACTATGAATTCAGATAAGCAAAATAAAGGAAGATTAATATTGAGCGAAGCAGCAAAATTATTAAGAGAGAAAAACAACAGATAATTTGTGGAGACTTTGTATACAATACAGACTGGAAATAATTGACTATATATGTGAGAAGTATTTCAGAATTCTATAGAAAAAAATATTTGAAAATTATGTATGAGAAAACATGTAATGCCTTTTAGCACTACATATTTTTACTGTTTCATATGTTCTCACTACTTTTTTTTCCTAAATAATGTGTGTTTTTATGCCATAACTTGAAATAAGGGCTTATCTCCTTCCTGGCTCTTGATTAAGGAAATGGAATATATATATTCCTCTTTGAATATCATTTATCACAAAATTCTTTGAACAATATCCACATCTCAAATTATTAACATATCTTCTTAGATTTCCATGTTGACAAATATTTTATGACTTTTTCTTGAAGGTGGCAAGAATCAACTTTTCTAAATTTGAACCCCCCAACTTTCCTCCAAATCCATGCCCATGTCAAAAATGCCCACTGCAACCAAATTTCTTTCTTAATTTCACCTTACTAGTTTACTCTTTAGGCATTTCCTAAATTCAACCCTCTAGTTTCACTATCCTTCACACTGTACTTCAGTGTGACATTTCCCTTGAACACAAAATCTGATCATGGCTTCCCATTCTCCAAATCTCTTGATCATTATAGTAATAATTCACATTTCCTGGGCACTCCCTATATCAGGGGTCCTCAACCCCCAGGCCATGGACAGCTAATGGTCTGTGGCCTGTTAGGAACCAGGCCTCACAGCAGGAGGTGAGTGGCAGGCGAGCGAGTGAAGCTTCACCTGTATTTACAGCCGCCCCCATCACTTGCATTACCACCTGAGCTCCTCCTCCTGTCAGATCAGTGTCGGCATTAGATTCTCATAGGAGCGCGAACCCTCCTGTGAATTGCACATGTGAGGGATCTAGGTCGTACGCTCCTTATGAGAATCTAATGCCTGATGATCTGAGGTACAGCTAAGGAGGTGATGTTAGCGCTGGGGAGGGGCTGCAAATACAGATTATCATTAGCAGAGAGGTTTGACTGCACAGAGACCATAATAAATCAATTGCTTGCAGACTCATACCAAAACCCTATGAGTGAGTGGCAAGTGAAAACAAGCTCAGGACTCCCACTGATTCTGCATTATGGTGAGTTGTATAATTATTTCATTAAATATTACAGTGTAATAATAATAGAAATAAAGTGCACAATAAATGTAATGCACTTGAATCATCCCGAAACCATACCCACCCCCCAGCCCTGGTCTGTGGGAAAATTGTCTTCCATGAAACTGGTCCCCGGTGCCAAAAAGTCTGGGGACTGCTGACCTATATGTTGCACTGTTCTCAGTGCCTTATAAAAATTAATTAGACCATTCCTCACCATAACTCTGTGAGCTAGTTACCTCCATGTTCCAGATGAGAAAACTGAGCTATGGAGAGGTTAAGCAACTTTCTCAAGTTTACACAACTAATGAATGGTAGAGTCAGGACTCAAACTGAGGCATCATCTTCCACATGATGCCTTTCGTAAGTATTTTATGATCTACAAACTAAAAATAAATTTAATTGCATGAAGCTGTTGGTACCCAATGCATATCACCTTGTGTTTTTGCTTCAGTGCACACAGTTGGACTCCCAACTCCCAGAACTTGCATTTATTTGCCCGAATGCCTTATTTGCTCTCTAGAGCCTGCTTTACTGCCTGGTTGGAAGTACCAATGAATTAGCACCTACCCTCAACCAAAGACCAAAGGGAATTGGTGTATAAATACTCCAGCCCTATTTGCCTGCTCAAGTGGAATGACTCTCAGGCCTTACACTGTTAGTGTTTTACACTGGCTTCAGAGTTCCCAATGGGACTATGCGGATTAAATGTTAGCATGCTTCTTAATAAGCCGTTAATTGTCTACCTTCCTTCCTATCTCACTTACTCTCCTAAGGGTATTTTCTGGGTTCTCCTGCAAAATAAAATAATTGCACTTTTATCTTTTGCTTAAGTACTGATAGTATTTCTGGAGGTACTCAAACAAAGCACATGGTATGAAACTTCAGATCTAGATTCCTGTCCTTTCTTCTCTACCAACGCTTGCATCTTCTCTCTTATAGTTCTGACGTATACCAACGTATTTAGTCTCTGGGGTTACTACTCTCTCTCAATCTTCCATGATTTTGCACAGCTCAGCCCTCTAAATGAAGGTCCTTAACTTCTTGCTCATCTTTATCTTCAATTTAAAACTAAAACACTACCTCCCACATTATGAAGTCTTCTTTGACTCCCAGGGAAATGTGGAGTACATTTGCCTCTGTTGGTATATTTTGTGTTACATCACCATGGCAATTATCTTAGTGGTTTTAAGTAGACCTGCCTGTGTCTACACAAGAATCTAGGCACCTTGATGATATGGAATAGATTACTACATGTCTATATCCCCAACACAGAGGAGGCATTTAGTCAACATTTTTCAAAAGACTGGGTGGATAAAGCTTTTTGTTATATCTCTAGTTATTTTGATTTATAAAATCATATTTAGAAGATTTTTCTTTACAAATATTTTATGGTTCTTTATTTAATAGCCAAAAGGTTTTCTATGTCCAACAAGCTCAATTTTACGATTAAAGCTTGACATTATCTACAGATTCTTAGTTGTGTGTCAATGTTACAAATGTTACAAAGCTACCGACTGTATTACAAGCTTCAAGTGCCAGGGAGGAAAAATTTCTCCTTCTACTCTTCAATATTCTTTGGCTGGTCTAATAATCAAATTAATGTAAGACAGATTAACAGGAGAAAAACAAATTTAATTAAGTATTATGGGAGAGGGGGCGCCCCATAAGAATATGAGACCCATAGGCACTAAGGCAATAGTGGTTTATATGTCATCCTGAGCTAATGAGAAGGGGGTAAGGGTCTGAGACTTCAAAGGGAAGGAAGATAATTTACCAGAACTTGGCAAAAGCAAATGTTTAGTAAAGAAATATTTGCCATGCCATGTAGACAATGAGATACATAGGAGACTTTGAACAAGCAGACCTTGCTAATTTTCCCCTAGTCTGCCATACCTAGCTCATAATCTTTGTAATTGACTCTGCTGATAGTTCCCTTCCTGGAATAGGTCTTCTATCTAAGCTCTTCTAGGTAGTTAAGTGGAAGGTAAAAAGAAAAACATCTTGAGTCCTTTGTTTCTTAAAAATAATCAGCCTAGAATAATCCTCATGCCAAAGAGACAAATTTGGGGGTGGCAAAATTCTGCTCCCCTACATAAACAAAATAGGCTGCAAGTAATTCTGTTATTATTTTAAACAGAATTTGGAAAATAAAAATAAATATATTTTTATATCATTACAGTGAAATGGAGGCCTTAACAATTTGATGGGACTATATTCTATCATGTTTTGCAATTACATTATGAAATATATTAAAGAAATGTGAGAAAACTTAAAACCATCTTTTAATAATATTAGTACTAATTATATTCCCTAGGTATGGCACCAAAAAAATTTCTTCAAACAATTTGCTAAAGCCTGTTAATATTATAAGCTAAAATTTTGTTCAAATGACTGTAAGCTGATTTACTACTTGGATGAATTTCATATGGTATCAAATATCATTTTGAAAGGTTCCTCTTCATCAATTTACCTTTCTATTTGGCTAGTCTAAATTTACAGTTTTTATTTATAGAGTATAATTGCTTTAGGTACTTTTTAAAAAACTGTATACCAGTTTTCTATTCCTAGGTAATTTGCCCCTGCTTCTAAGAGTAAGTCTCAAAAAAGAATTATGGCAAAAAGAGACACTTTGGATGTATATATGCCCCAGGCAGCAGAAGAATCCAGTACTTTTTCTTCTGGGTTAGCCTAACATTGTGTCACAGCTGATATTTTAAACATGATTCTGAGAATTGAGAATTGAGTTTAGTTGCTTCAATGACACTAAGTCATACTCCCTCTTGAACAGCTATTTGTGTGTCTGGCTTTTACATCTAACGCTTTTCTTTTTCCCACCTTCCATTTGCGAGGAGAATTTTTAAGATGCATTCAAGTCCAGAAATTCAAAATTATGGTTCCCAAAGCAAGTGTGACTCAGCCAGGTTGTGAATTAAGGCAATAAAGCAAATGCCTATGTTCAACTTTTATTTTTATTCATTTTGAAAACGTTATTCACTGGAATGGCCTCATGAGACAGACACCTCATAGTGATTTGCTTCAGCTAACTTCTTACCCATCTGGTGATCTCTAGAATGAAAACGGAACAGGCACGAGTGACAGAAATCCAGTTAACATAGAATAGGCCAATTTCCTTCCTTCCTCAAGCACATACACTTCCTAATGGCTTGGAATTAGGAATGCCTTTACCACCCTCCAACCTTCACATATCCAACCTCTAATCTTACTCTTTCAGATCTCAGCTACAACTCCCTAGCCAACCAACACCCCCATTTTACATGTGTTCATAACTACCAATTTGTCTGCTTAATAGTACTTTTCATAGCTGTTTTTAAAAACCAGCACATTCACTTGTAGATTGTATGCTTTTTCCCATAGGATGTTAATTATACCAAGACAGAAACCTGCATTCACACCTAGTAGCTATATAGTGCCTTAGTCTTTATACTCAATAAGGATGAATTACTGAATAAGTTTCCTCTTATTACCAATTTATGCAGTCTTTATATTAACTGGTTTTAGAGAGTCACCTCCTCCAGATTTGCTAGTAGCATCCTGGTAATCCTTCTCGTGCCAATCAAGTGAGTTTTCCTTTATCTTTCTGTTTAAAGACACAATCTCTCCGTGACTCTACCTCAGAATCATTTCTAAGAGTATTTGCACTGATACACAAAAAATAAAAGGTTAGTGTGACTCCAGACTGACTCAGACTCTGAGCACCACAAAGGGAGGGTCTATTATGTCCTTATGCTCCCAGAAAATAGTGTAAACTAGATACTTATTAAATAAATGGACAAACAGATGAACAAATGAATGAGAAGCATACATCAGAGCCATTCATGGTGCTGTTTCCCACATTATAAACATCTTATATATTGTAATTTTATCAGTTGATGACTAAAGGAACCTGGCACTCATTTTATCTTACAGACCAATTCTAAACTACCTATCAGTTTAGGTAACATGACATATTCTGCTCTATTATAACAGGGAAGAGCCAATTTTGACTCCATGTTGGATCTGTTTCTTTGACTTTAGCCTTTGCTTTTTGTTGCTTTTGTTATTATAATCATACATAACAGCCTGCCACCTGGAACCATACCCACCTGTGAATGGCTGCAAGAAAGAAGAAATTAACACATCCCCTCCCTGAGGCTGGCCATTACAGGAGATGTTGAGCAAGACTGATGGCCCTTTTTACTTTACTTCCTCCCTGTCTCTCCCTCTCTATTCTGCCTTTTTACTTTACTTCCCTCTCTGATTCTATAAAAGAAACTGGCATCCAGACCCCATAACATGGTTATTTTGAGACAATAGTCTGCCGGCTTCTCGGTCTGCCAGCTTTCCGAGTAAAGTCGTACTCCTTGCCTCAACACCTTGTCTCCCAACTTATTGGCCGGTCATGGCCTGTCAAGCAGAGTGAGCTTGGACTCAGTAACACGATCAGTATAACATTCTGGGTTTCCCACGATACTTTGCCTTTGAAAGCAGTTTCTGAGGAATGACTTTTAGAAGTCAAGGGCATCCAGTTTTAACCTAATGGGGCTAATGTGGCAAATCAACTGGTATTCACTTGTATTGACTACTTATTGAATCCCATATGAGTTTTGAATTCTGTGCTACACACTGAGCATACAGAACTATAAAACATGGTGCTGAGCTACAGGGGTATACAATGAAGAAGCATAAGTGAAAAAACATTGCAAGGCAACACATGCCATGTGCAGATGAGTGAAAGTGACTAAAACTTCTCTTGGCATTCAGAGAACTAAGTCACTCTGTATGAATGAGTCAGGAAAAGCTTCACGAAGAATTTGAACTTAAGTGACAATTTGAAAGATTCAGACCAAGTACATAATAGACAAAGGAGGAAGCATGAACAAGACTACAGGGGTTAGAATTCATATGCTATTCAGGCAGCACACAAAAAATGGCAGAACACCAATGATTAAATAGGCTGTGCTGGCCAGAGTAGAAGATTGGAGTAGGCAAGTTATTCGTGCTGAATCTGAAGACATTATAGATGATTAGATAGTATATGGCTGTCAGGAAAGGAAAACGTTTCCTCTACCCTGATAGACTGTTACTGGGGCCATATGAATTAAACTAACAAAAAGATTAATAGGGGAAAAAGGAATACAATTTTTATGAATATTTTGCATGCATCGGAGTTCACAGAAGAGAAGTGAAACTCAAAGAAGTGGTTAGACTTGACGGCTTATATACTATTTTAACAAAGGAAAGGGAGTTTGGACTTCAAGGGATGATAAATCATGGGGAAATGACAAAGAAATACATGGGGGAACTAGTGGAAGATGAGGATTATTTTAGTAAGGTCTGTTTATGCAGACTCAGCATGGTGTCAACCTTTTGTCTCTGGTGATGAGTGTTCTCTCTCTCTCTCTCTCCTCTTCCGGGTACAGGTGGGGACATTTTCACAAAGGAAAATTTATGATCTACTTTTAGACAGTTCAGGGGGGAGGACAGAAAACTCTTCCTACATCTGCTGATTCTCAACTTCTTTCAGTTCAGAATAATGCTTATGGCAAAGGGGCATATTTAGAGTGGCATATCCTAATCCCCTTCATGGCCTTGGATACCTAGTTATGGATCTTGGATTGTATCTTATGTGTAAAAAAAGCCATTCAACGATTTGAACAGGAGATAAAATGTTTCCCATCCCTTCACCTCTTCTAGCTTGCCTGTTGTACTAGCTGATCTCTAAATATTGTCCTTTGCTGATATGAATATGGAGGAACTAATCTCTGATCCAGTGCTCATCTCAAGTCCCTTGAAAATTTGCTTGAGAGACGCAACCTCAACTTATCACCTCTGACCTCCTGATCTACTGATAAAACTTATGATCACATGTCTACTTCTCCAGTTGGTAAAAGATATAGTAAGGGTAGCTGTGTAATGGGAAGAGAATAGGAAAAAAAAGATTGGACATTTCAATTTTAAATATCCTATATGATAATATATCTTTCTGGGTCTCCTGCATCACTGTATGGGGAAATAAAGAACAAATGAAATGATATTTGAAAACTGCACTTGACCTGTTATATCATTTTTGACAAATATCATGAAATCCAAATTCCTCTTACCAATCTTGAGTGTTATGAAAGGAATTTTATCTTTACTAATTCCTTGAACAATTATGATAGCTTTTATAATTATAGTCTGAGATAATACCAGCTATTTGCAGACAAGATGAGATGAAATACCTTGACATCAGTTGCAGAAGCATCACATAATTCCATTAGGAGCATTTAGATTGCCGTAGCACCATCTGGATATCTCTTTGTTAAGGAGTTCTTTTTCACAGATTAATGTACTTCATGATATATTTATTCATGGGTGAAGAGTTAGTTGATGAAAACAATGCAACAGTAACTTGCTGCTATTCTTTTATCTTCAAGAGAACATCAATGCCTCCTTTTTTAATACACCCTGGATTCTTAAACCAAATTGTAGGATTTTAAATTTCTGAGAAGATGTTTATGCACAGCACAATTTCCTTTTTTTTTTTCTTCTTCAGATGAACATTTCTTGCTAAGCATGGAAGGGAAAAGGATCAGATTTTAGCATGAAAAGCACAGAAACAAAAGTTCTATCTGCCAGTAAAAAGACTGTATTAGGCGAACAGTATTAATCAGAAGGCGTATCTACAAAGAAGCATTCGATTAAAAGAAACCAAGCAGCTTCAGTGAATACAGAGTAATATCCTTTTCAAATCTGGGCTCCCAATCTAGTATCCTTAAATGTTTATTTGCATTTAAATTGCTTGAATAACAGTAGGATATTAGTGAAATTCCTCAGAAGGCAAATAGTCAAAAGACTCCATTTAAGGCCTGTAGTTAGTGATTCTCATTGCAGTGCCACAGAACACCTTCTTTAATAGGATGCCTTTAGAAGGCAGTCTCAATTTGTAATTCTGGGGAATGTGTAATGCGATTAACAGCTGTGTTTGCCATGTCTTTAGGATGCTTGAGGCAAAGGCTATGGCCTCCTTTCTTTATAATGGCCACAAAGGATTATAATTATATAATTATGCATGGAAATTATGTTCATAACCCCATGGATTAATAATTCTTTACCTCCATATGTCTGCCTATCTTGAAGTCTACATCATAGAGAAAATGAGTAATATTTTCACTAGTTGGAAAAAAATTCCAATTGCAGTAACCAAGTTATTGTCAAATACCCTTTGTATAGCAATAGATTTTGTAAAAATTAATGACTACCCCTAATCCTCCCCCAAAACCTGGAATAATATTTTGATGTTCTGTTTACATATATCCAAACACTTTTGGATCTAGGTGCTCAAATGTCTGAAGTGTCAACAATTGGTGCAGCTAACATTTAGGAACATTTTATTTTCACTGTAAAAATCAATACAATGCTTAGGCAAAAATACTGCACAAAACATACTCTTCATGTAGATTAATATCTTAAATACTAAATTGAGCAAGAGAGATACATCTGTGAAAAACAAATTACTTGGGAAAATAAAATGGAAGTAGATTATGTGTGACAAATTTTATTGTTTTAATAATTTTTCTTTGGAGTGTCCTATTGCCCTTCTTATTTGCTGACCTATCATCAGATTGCTGTAATGAATAATTTATTGACTTTTTTCCCTCTCTTTCGACAAGAGAAGAAAGGTATCAAGTGCAGTAAGGAATTTAGACAGCAGTAATTCCAGGCAGTCATGCATGCTACCCTTTAACTACAGGCTCAGAGATTACATGTGTGTGTGTGTGTGTATGTGGACATGCATCTATGTGTGTTTATATGTATATGTAAATATGTGTATCCACATCCAGATTCATACCCATTGCGAAATTAGGCAAATTCAAAACAACATGGACAAAGAGCAAAGTGATTAGCTTTGTCCTGCTGCTGCTTGTTACTAAAATCAAAATAGCATCACCTCTGTACTGAAATACTATAAATAACTAATGAGAAGTAATAGTTAATATATGTTGAGCATTTGCTAAGTGACAGAAGCTGACCTAAGTACTTTTTATGCACTAATTTGCTCTTTATAACTACACTGTAAGGTAGGTACTATTACTATTCTTTCCTTTTTTTTGAATAAAAAACTAAGGCACAAAGTTCACACAAATTTTTCAAAATTACAGGACAAATAATTGGTCGAGAAAAGATTTGAATCCAAGTAGTTTGTGCCAAGTCTTCTCTTTTTTTTTTTTTTTTTTTTTTGCGGTACACAGGCCTCTCACTGTTGTGGCCTTTCCCGTCGCGGAGCACAGGCTCCGGACGCGCAGGCTCACCGGCCATGGCTCACGGGCCCAGCCGCTCCGCGGCACGTGGGATCCTCCCAGACCGGGGCACGAACCCGCGTCCCCTGCATCGGCAGGCGGACTCTCAACCACTGCGCCACCAGGGAAGCCCAAGTCCTTTCTCCTAATCACTATTTTATGTTGCATCCTGGTTGGAAGCATAATTAAATGCTGAAATATTTTGGAGCAAGTGGCAAAGTTAATAAAATCTACTGTACTTTAAGTGTGCACCAAGAAATTTAACACAATTTTCTATGCTTTTGCATTGTTAATATATCGTCTCATGCTTTAGTGTTAATCCCCACAAATAGCTTTCAAGCTCCTTAAGTACAGGTACAATCCTCTTTGTTGTACATATTTGGAATGCCACCAAGAAGGTAATATAATGCCACATATATAGCAGGTTTTCAAGAAATGATCTATTATTTGATAAATTATTAATATGCTTGAGACTTGTTCTCACTTTATCTGATAAATTCTATTTCATAGTTTTCAGCGTTAGAAGGTATATTATGTTTAGATTTTTCAGTTTTGTCACTGAAAGTATAAAATCTCTCTATAATATCCCTGCAAATGGATCATCTATTCTAGGCAGGAACTTCTCCGTTGACAAGGAAACATGGATTCCTGCTCAAATCTTATAGAAAGTATATTCAAAGGAAGGGTTCTCTTAGATTGCTTGTTTACTTTCAGATCCATTCTACACTGTTCCCTGCTCTATTCTGCTGCACTGCAGGGGCTGACCCTGCAACCACATTTCCTAGGCTCCCTCTTGCCCACTGGTTCTGGGTGAGGCTTCCTAAAATACGCAGACAGGAGACTGAAGAGTGGGAAGAAGAGAGCCTTGTAATCTGGGGTAATTTATCCTGAAAGTGGCCTTCATGGTGGTTATAACTGTCATCAGATCACCCTGGTTTCTAAGATCTGGTAACATCTCTTTTTCCTTGTGTCCCAACTGACCCAGGAGTGCCTCCCCATCTCCTGTTTGGTCTGCCTTTTCTATTACATGTGTAATGAATTCACTGAACTAAATTACTCTTGTTTAAAATACTTGTAGTTGTTTTATTTTCCTTATTGGACTCAGACTAATGTGAGATCTATTATAGATACATAGTATTTTGTGACCCACCAAAAGTTTGTGTCATACAGATTTGATTCTATTATCAGCCCTGATGTTCTTTATTTTCTACTTGATTTAGTTATTTATGTAGCATCAGTAACAAAGCTTCATTCTTGTGTAATAGGTCATGTATATTTACAATCCAATGACCTCCTTCCTCCCTACTGCTTACATTCACTGGTTCACCAACAACCTCATGTTCTGAAAGAAAAAGTTACTATAAAAGATAAACAGGTTCATGTGAGTTATGTAGTTCCTGTTTTTTTAAACCACAGCTATGTTTTTGATGGAGAAAAAAAAAAGACCCACAAGAAATAGAAGTTTTAAAGGAACAGAAGTTTTAAAGGCAATCACTTCTGTAAAAAATGTCCCTCAGAGGACATGATTTATCTCCTTGCATTATTCTGTGATTGTCATCCACTTAAAAATAAAGGATGGCTTCTCAAGTGCCTGCCAACTAAAAGATAGTAAAGAGTGACTCCTTTATCTTTCAAAAGCAGTGACTGTAAGGACCACAGATTGTGCTGTCATCCACCAGGATGCCAGGAGAGAAACAACCATAGTAAGTTTTATATACTGTTGGCATTCCTTAATTACATTTCACATCTTGGTTCCTAGTGTGTAACCATAGAACCCACAAAATATTTTCTCTGATAAGTTCTGATATAGAATTATTGAAATGCAGAGGTTCTATTTCCCTAATTAAACAGAGAAAATGTAGTGTTATCCTCCTATTTTTTTTTATCTCTGACTCCCTTACTGCCTCTAGCAGTTTCCACATTAGTAGATTCTGAATGATAAAGGGCTAAAAATGGTGCTAGAGGAAGCTTCGTTGTTGAGTTGTTGTTTTCTTTCTTGGAAATAGTTAACAAGTCTTCATCCAATAGTCAGATATATTTTTTGAATATCTATTATATATATACACTATTCTAGGTATTACAGGGTATACAAAATCAATATACAAAAATTCTCTACCCTTTAAGACTTCACAGTTTAGGGGAGATAAAGTTAACAAAATCAAAGTATGTACATATGAGTGCATATATGTATATATACATAAATAAAATTGTATAGTTTTAGTAGGTATAGTAAGAAAGAAAAACAATCATCTGAGCTTGATCAACACCAATCAGCAAAGATTTATTAAGTGTTTTCCTTTTTGCACCACACTAGTTTGACATTTGTTAAGTTTTAGGGGAACAATATGGCATTTGAACCAGGCTGTGAAGAATGGATCTGTGGATCAGGTATGAAAGAGTAAGGGGTGAGCAAAGAACACTACAGGCAAGAGGTCTGGTACAAACAAGAAATGACTGAGTTTGGTGAAGAAGTAAACTTGTAACTTGGTGTTGAGATATTCACACTTTCCTCAAAGTTTATTTTAAGTTCAATAAAGGTACTGCTGGAGCATAGAGAAGACAAATACAAAACATGTGTCTTTATGCTATAAACATTATCAGTATCCTCTTGTTTGATAATTCTGTGAAAGATTGATTTCTTCTCCTTTTAATTTATACAACAATTTATTTATATCAATATGGACTCAGGTATATTTGTTTTCTACTTTGGGTTGTAAGCCAATATTACGTTTTTGGCTTTCTGCTCAAATCATTCTAGATTTGACCACTGGAAGCTTTACAAGTTGGTGCCTGTATCCCTTGACACACACCCATCTTTTGCTTTTTGAATACTTCCTTACTTTCTGATACTACACGAGTTCCACTATCATCTTGTGTTTTCTCTGCCCTTACCCTAGAATCAGGCATTGCCCCAAGGAGTCTTGGTTAATTTTATTGGAAAGTGGATTTGGGTGCTGGGTTCATTATTACTAATGAAACCCCTCAGGTTTCATTACCTACTCTCAGCAGACAGAATAGGTAATATATTTATGTATATTAACTCACATATCAATCTATATCTGTAATTGTCTCTGTATCTATCCTTAGGTATACATATTAAGCAAAATTTAAGACCACACTGATGTGTCTGATTCTAATTCAGTAGCACAAGTTTATTCTAGCCTTTCTTTCTTATCTGTAACTTTCCAATACTGAGAAACCTGACTCCTGCCATCTGCCATCCATTTACTTATTTGTTCACCCTCAGTATATGCATATAGTGGTTTCAGAATTGTTCATCTGTACTTCTGTAAGAAACAACTTTACCAACTAGAGTACAGAGTTTATGTATAATTCCTTTTGTTTATAGTCTTATAATACCCAGTCAAAACATCTTTTTCCAAAATTACTTAGGTCATTTCCTTCTGTTTGTTCTTATTTGCTTTGAAAATATTAAAGCTTACTCCTTTTACTGTACAGTTCTATGGGGTAAAGTCAGGTATCTATCACTCCAGTACCAGAAAGAACAGTTTCTTCATCCTAAAAGTTATCTCCTGTGTGTCCCCTTTGTATTGACTTCACTTAAGTTAATTAATGATTATCAGAAAACATCCACTGAGTGACCAGATGGGAAAGCTTCTTTAGCTTTCTAATGCCAATCTAAAATTTTACCCCCCAGCTCTCCATCATTTATTTAAAAAAAGATAAACTTCTTGGTACGATATGTAAGATTCTTTATGATCTGGTTTCTCACTCATTTATTCTCATCTGGTTTCTTCCTACTGAATGACTCATCTTCTTTGAGTAAGGAAGTTAGTCACTCTTTTCTTAGTATTCACATAGCACCAGAAACAAACTTTTATTCTAGCATTCCCCATACTGAATTGTAACCATTTATGTACCTTTCTGTCTCCCTAACTTGAAATGAGTGCTTTCCTAGCTGATGCCTGATGCTATTCATCTCTGTGTCTCCAGCAATTTGAACAGTTCCAGGTACATAGTAAGCCCTTGATCACTGTTGACCAGGTGAAAAAGGGTGTGAGTGAAGTAGTGTGCTTGATGCTGGGGGTTGGCAAGGGGAAGTCAGAGGCAAAGGCAAAGGCGATGATTGGGTCCCTAGCTCCAAAAAGTATAAGGTCTCTGCTATGGACTGAACACTTATGTCCCCACTAAATTTATATGTTGAAGTCCTAATCCCCAGGATGGTGGTCTTTGCAGATGAGGCCTTTGGGAGTTAATTGGGTTTAGATGAGGTCATAAGGATGGGCCCCCCCACCCCTATGATGGGATTAGTGCCGTTATGAAAAAGAGCAAGAGCTCAGAGCTCTCTCTCCACCATGTGAGGATACAGCAAGAAGGCAGCCATCTGCAACTAGGAACCGTGTCCTCTCCAGACCTCAAATCAGTTAGCACCTTGATTTTGGACTTCCCAGCCTCCAGAACTGTAAGAAATGTATGTTTGCTTTTTAAATCATGGTATTTTGTTATAGTAGCCCAAACTGAGTAAGAGTCTCTGAAGATGCAAACTATCAATACAAGTCAGTAAAAGTTAATTAGGAAATGAATGACTCCATAGAACATTTTTAAAGTTCTGTTTTTGACCTTTAACCCTGTGAAAACAAGAAAAAGGGTGAGCAATGTATTAGTGGTTCCCATCTAATATTTTTTTTCTATTAGTCCCTTAAAAAGAGATAGCATGTAGACTATATGAGGGTTTGATAATGGGCTTTCGTTAAAAATGTAGGAAAATAAAAAATGACTTTGTTCTAGGAAAGCTGACAAGGAAAGAAGAATGTTCTGATTCTTATGTTTATCAAATTCTGCTTCCCTGAATAAGATAAAGAAATTGAACCAAATACGAATCTTACTCAGAGTTATGAGGGAAGCAGACAATGAAAGGAAAAATCCCCAGCTTTGCTGTAACAACCTTATGGAGGTGAGTCAGTGAGAAAGAAGTGCACTCACAGAGTTGGGAGCTGGTGGAGAAAGCTGATCAGGTTCCAGGCTGTGGCTGCTGCAGCTAACCCAATGCTCGTCCATCTAAAATAACACTCAAAGTCAGCTCTATTTTTCTGACTAGACGCTTGCCCAACCCTTTTCCCTCTGTCCCAGCTATGGGATCTAGCCACATATATCTCAAGTGGGAAAATATCCAGAGACTATGTCTGCTTAATTCCATTCTGTGTTCACAAAGACCACAGCATTTCTGATCACAGCTTTTCAATGCATAGAATGAGTGACCAAACCAGTCAATGAACATTCCTAAGTCATGTGGAATAGAAATAGGCCATTTGAATGTGGCCAACATGGAGGTGCCATCTGCATCAAAGGCACGCACAAGAAGTAAAAACGAATACTCGGAGGAAAGATCATTTTAGGATTGGATATTCAGGGAATTATTCTAAAGAATTGGTCAATTTTTAGCTGAGTCCTCAAGACTGAGTGTGATTTTAATGAGTGAAGAACATTTTTTTCTAGGAAAGAGAAACTGCAAGGAGGTGAGATCGTGCAAATACATGTGGGTCAGTGACTACCCTAGTCTGAGTAGAATAGTAGGTTCGTAAAGCAGAATGAGGCATTCAAAGACTTAAAATATCATTGGAAAGCTGCAGAGAGCATAGAGGTAAAAATATTACTTGCCAAACAAACCTACAGAGAACTAGTCTCCCCCAAGGAAACACCCATATTTATTCTACTGTTGACTAAGTAACAGATGAGGAAAGTAGGTGAGGTACTTTCTGGAAGAGTTCCTCACTGCTGACCTCTAGTTTTTAGAAGTTTGTCCTGATTATGCTTTGACTCCACTGACAGGGCATCAGTGTTACAGATTCTGGATACTTTTTTTTTTTTTTTTTTAGACTAACAAAAAGAAAGCTGCTCCAAAAGCAAGGTCAGAGGCCCTTCACTGACCAGGGAAAACTGAATCTCTTCCTTTTTTTCTCAGTCTCTTCTCAAACACTTTTTTTTTGTGTGTGTGGTACGCGGGCCTCTCACTGCTGTGGCCTCTCCCGCTGCGGAGCACAGGCTCCGGACGCGCAGGCCCAGCGGCCATGGCTCACGGGCCCAGCCACTCCGCGGCATGTGGGATGCTCCCGGACCGGGGCACGAACCCGTGTCCCCTGCATTGACAGGTGGACTCTCAACCACTGCGCCACCAGGGAAGGGAAGCCCTCAAACACTTTTGCTGATTGACAATATGTAAGATGTTCGTGCATTCGTGAATGTTTATCTCGAAATTGCAGTCTCCTGCAACTCTATGGTTTCCAAGAAAATTATATTTTTTCTAACAACTTAGGCAAATGATTAAATTGTTCTTCCATATGACAGCTTCACTCAGTTTTCATTTTATGAGGCAATAAATGTTTCCTACTAGCTGGTTTTACTCAGCACATTTAGATGAACTATTTATTACTAAGCATATAATATACGGTAGAAATAAAAAAAACACATTTATTCCAAGATGTAACAAGAAAATGGTTTTAAAAAACTCACTGTGGCATTTACCTCCTAATAACCACCTCTTTAAATTATTTTCCAGTTCCTCGTGTGTGGGAGGATTATGTGTGTTGTGTATCAAGGTGTATGTGTGTATTGTGGGTTGTGTATTAAAGTCCTGGTAAATATAATTACAAATGCATCAAAAGCAATTAAGCTACTTGATTCTGATTAGGTATATTGTCAAACTGTATTAACAGCTGACAGTATGGGGGAAAAATCCTCTGACCACTCAAGATTTAATTTACTGTACAACATTATTCTATTCTCTGAAGCTGACAAATCATTTTGAATAAAGCATTATATTTCATTATATAAAACTCTATTCTTTTCTTGATACACAATGAGTTTCAACTAACATTGTGTACGATGACTAAGGCTGGCAGGTACACATGTATCTAGTTTCATAATTATTCTCATTATTATTTGCATAAACACAAAGCATAGCCACCTAGAGTCAGGCTTGCCCAGGATCCCAGTACCTTAGCATAATTCACAAACCTGTTTCCATCTTTGTAGCTCTCTGATTTCCTTTAGGCCATAATAACACCTGTCCTTGGTCCACGCAATTGTGCAGCCAGCAGGTGAAAGACCACTTAGCACAGTGCCTGGCTCAAAATAGGCACTTGATGCCTCTCTATATAGGGCTAAGGTGGGGACCCAGAGGGTGAACAGACTCTGACCTAGAATTATAACTCAAAGTTGGTGTCTCAGTCTCGCCAGTGCCAGCTTGCCAGCTCTCGAGGCCCTGCAGTTAGCTTCCTGACTGGCTGACCATAACCAGCTTTCTGGCTACCCCCGCTCCCTGACTACCCCCGATCCTGGACTACACTCGCTCTCTGACTACATACTGCTTCCTGATCACACTCTGCTCCCTGACTATACCTGGCTCCCTAATGATGATCTACTTTTGAGACACCCTACTCCCTGTCTACACTCTGCTTTTTGCTTATACGCTGTCTCAGGACTACACTAAGCTAGGTGATCCCCTACCACTCCCTGCTACCAAAATAAATTCTATTCCCTGACAGCATCCTATAACCTGAATATATCCTACTCCTTCACTATCCCCTAGTCCCTAACTACACTCTGCTCCCCGCTGACACCCTTCTCCCTGCTAGCACTCTGCTTTTTGACTGCACTCTGCCCCTTAATTGCACTCTGCTCTGTGACTACATTCGGCCACCTGACTACACCCTGTTCCTGGAGTACACCCTGCTCCCTGAGGACACTCTGCTCTATGGCTATATTCAACTTCTTAACTACCCCCTGTTCTGTGGCTGCACTCTGCTGCCTGACTACCCACACTCCCTGGCTGCACTCACACCCTGCTCGGCTCCCTGACCACACCTTGTCCCTGACTACAGTCGGCTCCTGCAGTCTGATCACACTCCACACTGATTCTACTCTGCTCCATTATACCACCCTGGTCCCTGACTACCCCCTGTGCCATGAACACACCCTGCTCCCTCACTACACGCTGCTCAGCAATCACACTGTTTCCTTAGTCCACTCTGCTCCCTCATTGTGTCAACAACATCCCCACTGCCTTGTTTCTTTCCACTTAGGCCTATATTGTTGGCAACTCTTGGCTAACCTGACTCTCAAAACTGTCATTCTGTAACACACGTAATATCTATTTAATTCTGATCTTACCTAATATAGTGGTGGGTGGGTAGTAAATAGTTTAGGCTTTGTGGGCCGTGAAGTCTCTTTGGTGACCACTCGACTCTGGAGTTACTGTGCAGAAGCAGCCACAGACAATATGAAAACAAATATTTGTGGCCGTGTCCAAACAAAACTCTTTTTATAAAATCAGGCAGTGGGCAGGATTTGGTCCATGGACCTTAGTTTGTCAACCCCTGGCCTAGAGTATTTTTTAATCTCTGGTAGGAGACTTAGTACATTTTTACCATTTTAACTGAAAATGAATACTTTCTTATATTCTGCTTAAAAGGGTGAAGGGAAAGGCAGGTTGATAATTTATACAGATTCAAGAAAAAACAAATGGGGCTTTAAAATTGTCTAATAAGAGTCTTATTTTTCAAGTAAGGAAAATTAAACTATAGTTATTTTTCTACTCTATTCTTTTGTTTCCTAAAATAAACTCAGTTTCATGTTGGAAGAACTATTTTTTTTTCCGACTCAGTAAAAGAAAACCCCTGAAACATCTAACAGTCTATGAATGAAAGCTCACTTGCAAGTAACTGATGACCACATGTATAAGGTCATTTAAATCCTCTAGAAAGACAGCAGTGGTGTCACACTACCTTTCCCCCCTCTTAACAGTACTTGTAATTCCACTGTTAATTATATTCCTGCAAGAATGTTTTAGACTCCCAAGGGAAACATTAAACCACAAGTTACCTAACTCTTAAAGCGAATATTTCACATACTCTATGAAAATAAGGTTTTGATAAATGAAACAAGAAGAGAATATATGAACACTTGGTGTTGAGGTACTTGTGGACAAATTTTATGCTTCTGATCAGGGGCTCACGTCAAGTGCAACTTTTTTTTTTTTTTTTGCTGTACGCGGGCCTCTCACTGCTGTGGCCTCTCCCGTTGCGGAGCACAGGCTCCGGACACACAGGCTCCGCGGCCATGGCTCGCGGGCCCAGCCGCTCCGCGGCACGTGGGATCCCCCGGGATCGGGGCACGAACCCGCGTCCCCCGCATCGGCAGGCGGACTCTCAACCACTGCGCCACCAGGGAAGCCCAAGTGCAACTTTTGAACAAAGTATTCAATTTAAAGCCAGTCACATTATTTCCTAGCTATGAAATCTTGAGCAATTTATTCACTTCTCTAAGCCTCAATTTTTGTAACTCTAAAATGGAACAGTAATAGAGTAATAAATGGGACTGGATACACAGTAAGTCCTTAACAAATTTAAGCTACTGTGATTACAACTATCTAGGTCCTTTGGGCTGTCAGCAACTCTCACACAAAGGTTATATATAAATGTGGCATTCGTATAACTCCTGGCATTTTCTGGACAGTTTATAGTTTTAAAGTTTTCTACTAAATTGGTTGAAATGTAATCACTATACAACCCTGGGAGTAGATAGTATTAGTCCTGATATATACATAAGGAAATTTAACCTGAGTAAATGTAAATGGTTTTCACTAGTTCATTCAATATTTTAGTAGTGGAATCATGTATTCTTCTCGAGAGATATAAGTATCTCAGAGAATCAGTTACCTAAATCACACCTAGTGGCTTTGTGGGGAAGTACATCTCTCAAAATGCTGGACTTGGGCAAAGGGCAAATCAACTTAGTTGTTTCTAATGTGCCCTGGAAAACTTGGGGTTTTTTCTGAGAGGGTCAGCCTGGCACAGAAAAATTCTCAGTTTCCAAAAATACTATTTGTATTCACTCTTTGATGCTTGAAGGAACTTCATATGAGGAAAACCCCTTTATTCGACAATTTGAAATATGGCTTAAAATAGATTTTGGCAGATGGAACTGTGTGGTTCCACTCCTAATTACATATCCACCTTCATGTTGAGCTTTTTCTCTTTTGTCCTCCCCATCCATCTAAGCTGGAGGACTCTCTGTTCCTCAAACTTTCCTACTCCTAAGTCTTCCAACTGCATTTCTGTCCAGTTGAAAACAAACCATTATTCCCTTGCAATTGCCATTAACGCTTTATATTTCAGCATACATATCTTTCCTTAAGAAAGCATTCCATATGCCCTCAGACTAAAGTTATCATAATTATTTAAATTATTACATTTATATTATACATTATAATATTTAAATGTCAGTCTGAAAGTATTTCCTTTATGTCTCCCTTCCTCAATAAAAGATAAGCCCCATAGAGGCAGGAATCATGTCTCTTGTGCTCACTGCTCATTCCTCAGTATCTGTCACATACGCTGCACTAAATTAATATTTGATTGACTGAGTTGCATTCCTATTCAGGGGCAAGTAACCAATATCACATCCTCTTCCTGAGAAAATCATGATAAAGGAATGCACTGAGAGAGCACAATGGTGCTATAAACCTGACTAAGGTTGGGGTAAGAGGACATAGCATAGAAAGAGGCTGTTTCAGAGACTAAAGAGAAACACAACCCATTCACTAATTTACTTTCCCTTCCATCCTAACTAGAAGACAACAAATTCTCCTTTTTTTTCTACCCAGTACACTTCTGTGGACTAGGAATAAGAACATGATTGTCAGATATCAATTCAGATGGCTGAATGGTGGTTACCACCCATGGGAAGCATTGGAAAAGAATAAAAGATCACATTCCTGAGAAGGTCAAGGTGAAGTCTCATATTCAAAGGATCACAGAGAAATTGTCCTGGCTACAGGGTTCCTGAGCACAGTGGTGTGAGTTATGCATTTCACACAACTCATGAGGGGACATAATTCACATATATTTGCAGCTACCTCCTATCTAAGTGGGCTTTTAGATATCCTTTTGCTTTAATTATTCCAGGGAGGACAGCACGTAGGTCCCAGTGGCTAAGACCACTAAGATAAGGAATTGATGCATTAATTAATATTTTATCAGGTCACGTTCAACAGAGCCCTAACTTTATCAAGTAAAGAATTCATTTATCACCTAACAAGATGTATGCAATTTGGGACTGGGGCAGCTTGTTTAGAAAATCATCAAGGACTGAGACTCTTTCTATGTTCCTGCTTTATCACCTCTGCTTATAAGATAGGTAGGGACATGGAGGATTTGAGCTGGGCATATTCTCTTCTTAAACAACATTGAAGTGTCTTAGTAAAGGAAGAACAGGGATAGTAGATGTTGGGTAGGCAAATAATAATGTCTGGCATTCTTAGGGTTACATCTAAATGTAGGACTGCAGCTCCTGCTTTCTGGTAGGAGATGAGGTTTGAACACTGAGTCTGAGCCAAGTATGCTCTGGATCTATTTCCTAACCTGGTTAATCATAAGTATGGGTCTGTCTAACTAGTGTGCAACTTCAAAACATTGATTTTTAAAGTATTAAAGAATGGACAGAGGTGAGAGGAAAGAAGACAAAAAGCATCTCTTTTTGAATGAGATGCTTGAAGGGGATCATAAAATAAAGAGGCTTAAAGAATATGTAGTTAGAATAAAGAGAATAATACCATTTAATTTTCAAAATAGTAAAAGCACTGTCTAGGTGTGGGTGGATAAGAGGAGCATGCATTTAGGTGTTGGCCCAGTAATTATTATATATAATATTAGACTACTTTATTTCAACAGAACCTGCAGGGACTAGATTCACTGAATAACAACATCTAATTATATCAACAAAGATATCACTATATTTTGCAGAATGGGACAGTTTCATGCAAGAATTTTGGGGCCATACTTGGGACTAGCGGTCCCTTTAAGAGGTACATGTACATTATTTTTCATAAGAGATATAAGAGCTGCTAACGTACCCAAAGGGAATAAATTTAGAGTTTTCTATTTTATTTAAATGACTCAATCATTCAGATTTCCCAGGGAGAAAAATGTCTCCAGCATAAATGATGAGTTAAGCTCTTTCATACATAATAACCGTTTCAACTAACCAGATCTTTTCTAATACATTGCCTCTTTTGAATTAAATTATTACCATTAAATAATTACGTAATTTTGGGTGCTTCATGTTGCAACTAGAAAATCCAAATTAAAAGAATTTAACTTAGAAACATAACTATCTACATAGCTCCCTTTAGTGTCTTTCTTCAGGTTATTTTATCCTTTATTTCTACATTTTCTTTATCATACTCCTTAAGAAGAGCAGTAGCAAGAAATAGGGACCTAGTGTGAACTAGAGAAAATTATTCAGTTTCCCTGAGATTCTATTTTCTTATCTGCTGCTCAGAAGTAAGAGGTATCTCCACTGGTTTGAAGGAATGATTAGAGAAGTAAAATGTATGTATAATATCTAGCAGAGACTGGTACATAGTAGGTGCTCAGTAAAAGTTAATTTCTCAATCCCACCTCTCTTCTTTGCCTCTACCTCCACCTCTTTCTTTTTCTTGTGGATGCAAAGTGTTAAGCCATTCCTCTTAGTTTTGTAGACTATCTCTTCTCTCTTGACTGTCTCTTTGCCTTTTTTTCACCCAGTTGCACCTTGAACACTATTGTTAAATTCAACCTTGACCTGAGGGTTGAATTTGAGAAAGTGATTAAGACTCAAGAATTACCTCCCTTGAGAATATGGGAATTAAAACTCTCACAAACATTAGGCTCCCGGGAATGCATTAAAACCAATCCAGCGGGAAATGACTTGCTGGCAGTCAGTCCAAGGATCCTGAGGAGGATCTTGTTTCCCATCCTTATGCTGGCTGGGTCAATGTTACCCACATTCAGGTGCAAACACAAAGAGAGAGTCATTTTCTGTATGGGGCAATGTCTGTGGCTGTTCTAAATGGGGAATGCGAAGTTGCCATTCCCAGTGAGATGGGGAATTTTTAGTGTTAGAATTATCTAACATTGCCTCAGCTAGGCTTACAGGGTTTAAAGAAGAGCTATATAACTCATTTGATCTCAGCGGGACAAGCTCATTGGAAATATAACATCTGTTTACCTATGTTTGTCTCCTCATGTAAGTCTCATTGCCTGATTACTTGAAGTAAGGCTTAAAACTTTAAAGCAAGTAAACCCAAAAGTGATCATGCACACAAACATCATGCTAGAATTATATCTATATCTTTCACTATACTAAAAAATTCTCATTATCTGACAGGATCCATTGCCTCATTATTTGACCTCTTTCCTCTTAACCAGGCCAAACAATTTGCTTTGTATACATCTACTTATTCAAGCAGTAAACAAATATCAAGTATCTTTGATGTTTCAGGTTCTATGATAGACAATAGCATAAAAGTGGTGAGGAAAATAAACACATTCCCTTGCCTGTCATAAAATATAGATACTAAGCAAATAGTGACAAAGCGGTCACCATTGTTTTGTCTGTTCAGCATACTTCTAGAATGAGACCTTGTCACACATATATGTCTTTTTTTCTGGTAATAGGCACCACCCCCTAGCGGTGTGGCCATGTCTCTCTGACTGGTCCCATCACATTACTCTATATTTCTTTAACCACAGAGACTGGTCCAGAGTTGGGCATGTGACTCAAACTGGCTCAGAAGGATCCTTCCTCTGGATTTTTCTAACTATAAACAATGAGGAAGAGCCCAGAAACTTTTCGCTGCCACGATGCCCACCAGATGAAGAAGGTTCATTTGAAGTAGGAGAGGATAAAGCCAAGCACAGACAAACTGAGTATAAATGGGAGAATAATGAAATCCTACCAGTTTTATCCTTGTTTCCAGAACCCAAAGTCCCTGGAGGTCACCTGGTTTCTATATTTCGTCTCTTTAGATTCTGGGAAGTGCCCAGATATTGTGTAATATTCACACCGTGTAATCCCATTTTAGTTATATTTCTGTCACGTGTAATTAAAAACATTCTTACCAGTGAAAAAATATGAATCCATGTTTATTAAAGGTGGTACCTACCTTAAAGGAAATATTTGGACCAGGAGAGCATAAAACAGAGGGAGTCATCTCATCTAAGAAGGCAGGGAAAACTACCCTGAGGAAAAACTTTTAAGCTAAAATCTGAAGGATGAGTCTGTATTAACTAGCAAAGGAGGGAGAAGGAAACAGCAAGTGCAAGGGCCTGGTGGCATTATGTTTGAGTTTCTGAGTGAAGGCCAGAGTTGCTGAGAGCTCATCTGCAGACCCAAACGGTCAAGGGTCAAAACACAGAGAGAGTCTTATGGGACATGTTTTTTTCCTGCCCAGGGTTATAAACAGACACTTCCTCACATGTATACCACAAACTTAATTTGTGGACAATTTTGACCAGCTGACATTGTATTACAAACTCTGTGATAACCAGAACTATATCTTCATAATCATTAGAAATACCCACTCTCCTACATAGCTTATGGGGAAGCTAAGTGACCCTATGACTATGAAATAAATGCAGGCAAAATGAAATATGAGTGAATAAAAAAATATTGCATAATGGACTTTTGTTCTGTATACACAACCATAAGAGCTGAAAAGAAAGTCTGTGCCCCACAAAATTTCATTAGGATAGGAGATTCTACCAGTTAGAAAAATGGGTGATTACCTTGCTGGAATTTAGTTTGCAAATACAAATATTTGACTAGTATCTAGGGCATTCCTGAAGAGACTGATAGATCAAAAATCCAGAAAAATATTCTTTTTAAAATTTGGAAGAAAGATGAGAGAGCAAAGGGGAAATATAGTAGTGGGTATTCCTGCTTAAAATACTTAACATATCTTTTCAACACATATAGATTTTTCTCTTTAAATTCTATGGGCCTCTCCATGTCCTCAAGTCCATTCTCTATGTCTGCGTCTTTATTCCTGTCTTGCCCCTAGGTTCACCAGAACCATTTTTGTCTTTTTTATATTCCATATATACGTGTTAGCATACGGTATTTGTTTTTCTCTTTCTGACCTACTTCACTCTGTATGACAGACTCTAGGTCCATCCACCTCACTACAAATAACTCAATTTTGTTTCTTTTTATGGCTGAGTAATATTCCATTGTATGTATGTGCCACATCTTCTTTATCCATCCGTTTGTCACGGGGAGGGGGGAAGGGTAAGCTGGGACGAAGTGAGAGGGTAGCATGGACATATATACACTACCAAATGTAAAATAGATAGCTAGTGGGAAGCATAGCACAAGGAGATCAGCTTGGTGCTTTGTGACCACCTAGAGGGGTGGGATAAGGAGGGTGGGAGGGAGACACAAAAGGGAGGGGATATGGGGATATATGTATACATATAGCTGATTCACTTTGTTATACAGTAGAAACTAACACAACATTGTAAAGCCATTATACTCCAATAAAGATGTTAAAAAAAAAAAAGAAAATTCTATGGGCCTATGGCCATAGTCATGCACCAGAGGGAACACACATTAGTGGTGATTTAATGGGAATAGATATATCTAGAAGGAAAAATAAACATTAACCAGCAGCATTATGTAAAAATGTAAGAAAAAAATCATAAACCCACGCCCACTTATTATATTTTATTGCCTAGGAGAAGACATTGCTTATAAAAACATGGCTTCACATAAAGACCATAGTCATTTAAAAAATAATTTACCAGTAACTTGCAGAAAAAAAGTTAAAAAAAAATTATAGCAATGCTATTTTATTAGAAGGTGTCATGATGTGAGTCATGTTAAGGTACAGGAAATCTCACTCATTCTGGTTCAGCCTGTTTCCATCAGTGGGAAATGACTGACTAGCTCAGGCTCAAGACTAGCTGTGTGTTAAATTAAGGAACTCCTTCAATTATCACTGTTATCCATATTCCTAACACAGCTTATTAACTGCATATTTCTAGGTTCACTGTCTATATTTAGTATTGTCATCTTCTTTATTAAACATTTCTTTTACTAAAGTAAATGAACGTGTCACTAAACAATAGTTGTTAGAATTGTTAGTTAGTTGTTAGTCACTTAAGGGATGGAAGAAGAATCAAGGAAGCTTAGGTTTGGTTGGGGCAAAAAAAAGGAAACAAAAAAAACGGAGCAAAACCTGCTGCTTAAATGGAGGTGGCTTGCTTCCTTTGAAGTCCTTGTGAATATTGCTTAATATCGCTAATTGAGAACTCTCATTAGCATTAGAAAGCTTTAATTAAATGTTTAGTCCCTTGTGCTGGGTACCACACCACTTTCAAATTTTGCAGGTCGAGCCCTCTGTATTACTTGTAGCTGAAGATGCCTAGTCTTCTGCTTGATCTACAAGCCTTTAATTCTCTGGCTCCTTTCTGCTTCTCCAGTCTCATCCTTACCAACCTCTTCACTGATCATTCTCATCCCGTGTCTAATTACTTTCAGATTCCCAAACAGCTCTAGCCTCTTTTACTCTCAGGGCTTCCAGAACACTGCTATGGGCTTAGGACACCTTCTTCCCTCTCTTCTCCTCTTTCACTTACCCCTGTTCTCTCTTACAAACTCACAACAAACACAATCTTTTTCAGGAAGCCATTTTTGATATCGCTAGGTGGGTTAGGTGTTGCTCTGGTATATAATCTCCTGGCATTGTGTGCTTAATTCTAACATAGTCTTTTGCACTGCAATTGAACATTCTATTGTGTTCTAGTGTCTGGTGCAGTTCATATAATAAACACTCACTAAGTATTCAATGAATAAATAGGTTAAAAAATAAATCACAAGTGAAAAAACTATGAACCAGAAAATCAAGGAATCATTCATTCCTTAATAAAACTGCAAAAATAGTTTAATACCCTAAATAACTCTGATATCTTTGAAACTTCCTGTCTAGTTATTTCTAAACCAATTATTTGTACTTCTGTTTATTATATTGGTACCTTTTAAAAGTCCTATCTTTCATAAATCTTTTGAGCATAATTAAATTGAAACTAACTTATATTTAACTCATCTGTATATCTGACTTGCAAAAATAATATTCATTTAACACTCATTTTTCTCCAAAATATGCAGTCTTAAAATGGCACTGTACCCATAGCTGATAACTGTCTTGATTATGCTAATCTAGACCAACTGAATGAACAATTCCTTTTGAAAAATGGCTGGTGGCCCCATAACTTCTCAATTAATTGTCTATGGTATATATTATTCATAGTAGATTCTACTTAGAATTGTAGAATTTTGGTTTGGGGGAACCTTAGCAGTCAGCTAGTCTGGGTAGAATTTATAGTTCACGTCCATCTAGTTATCTGCTTCAACTTTCAAGACTGTTTACAGCTTTACAATTTCATAGCGCAGTTTGGTTCAGTGTCAAGGATGTGGACAAAACATGTAAGACTACACAGGCATGGGAGAAATCCATGACTCTGTGCTTCTCCCTCCAGGCTGACTTCATTTAAATTGTTCCAGAGAAGCAGGTGCTGACTCTACTTCCTTGTTCTGCTCAACATTCAATAGCTGAAATACTCGATTTGATAGGAAAATATTAAATTTCTACTTCTTGCTATGGTCTACCTTTAATAAATTAGGTTTCGGTAGTAGCTGCTCAACCATTTTTTCACCGCTTTTCCCATGATGCCTTTGTTTTTGTTTTTCAGCTCTCTGATTGCTATTTGCTAATTGAATTGAAGAAGTTAGTAAAATGAAACCAGTTTTACTTTAGCAAAACTAAATACCAGTTTTAATTTCTGTACAAGTTTAGAGAAAGCATTATTCAAAAAGAATTATAATTATAAAGATAATTAAAAGTTACTTTCCTCTCCTGATTTTACTGTAAATCTTTGAGTCAATTTAAGAGTTAATTTTTCACTTAGAAAGATGCAAGTCTTTGCTAAGGTATTTTTAGGTGTCAAGACTTGTGAAATGCAGTGAAGCATGGACTTGTAAATAGTTCAAAAAGATACTATAAAACTTTGATAAATCAAGTGGCACACCAATAATGCATTGGGATATTATAATAAATATGGTAAAGTCCACTTTTTTCCTAACTGGCTTAACTGGAAATAGAAAATGGACATTGAAATTATGGAGCTTTGTTATTTACTAACTTTGAGACTGTGGAAAGTAACTCAAACTATTAGTTTTCTTGTCTATAAAATGGAGAAAATAATACCTTGTAGGTTGGCTATGAGTATTAATTGTAATATATGAAGCCCTTAAACAGTGCTTAGCATATACTAGGCTTCAATAAGCGGCGGCTATTTTTATTACAGGCATCTTAATGTAGTATTGGTTAAGTGTGTGTTACTAGGTCCCCTGCCTTATAATTACCAAGTGTTCTTTAAAAAAAAATTTCCTGAGTTACAACCAAAGACCCCAAATTAGAATGTTAGGAAGTTAGACGTAGGACTTTGAATTTTTAAGAAATATCAATATCATTGAAAAATTATTTTTATTTATTCTATTAACTGAGCATTGCTCTATGGAATGAAACAACTCAGTTTTAATAAGATGAATAGAGTGTATGTGATCACAAAGTGATTGTGGCATCTGAACTTTCTTCTTATTCTTATGAGATTATGCCTACCATTTTTATAGCCTCACAATGTTCCTGTATGCTCAGGAATCCATAGTGTAGACTAACCTTTTCTGTGCTGATAAATTGTACCACAGGCACTTAGTAAATCATATTCTAATAACTATTTTAAAATATTGTTATAAGATGGTTGTAATATATTAACCTATATGACGCTAGAGTTAACTTCAAAAGAAAGAAAGAAAAAAGCTTTGCTGGTGATTTGGATTGCAATTTAACTGTTTCCAAGATGTACCTTTGACCTATATACTCTGTACAACTGACCCAAGTACTGTAACTAAAGTATAAACTCCTCAGTGTAATGTCTGCTAGATACTTTAGACTGCTCTTTTCTGGGGCCCAGGAGGCATCATTTTAACAGAGGTGTCATTTGGAACAGCTAATATCTATCTATCTTGTGGCAGTAGAAGTCTCTGTCACCTCATTGGGTGGGAGAAACTCAGTTATGAGAATTGAACAGAATTATCCAATATTTTACAGACTCTTTCATAATGAAATCTAGAAAGCAAATATACATTAGCACATCTGCCCTGACCCTGGGAAAAAAACAGTTAACATAAATGAAATTGTAAGCATTGATTAATCATTCCTTTTGGAATCATTCCTTTTGGTTTTAATAGCCAAGAAGATGTCTGCCATCACCCAATTTAATAAGGGGCCCCTCCCATGCTGGTTTTACTATTATTATGTTTACTTTTCATATCTGTGATTGTTTGCATCAGCTAACTTCAGCTTCCACTGACTGAGACCTCAGAGGCAACTGCATCTGAAGGTGTTCAGCTGAATGTACAATTAGCCTATTTCAGAAAACTGCAGTGTACAGATTATATGTTAATACAAAGAAATCTGGATGTTTCCCTCCTAATGCCCACCAGACCTTAAAGGTCAGCAGGAAGTTCGGGAAGTTTCTAACACCATTCCTTTCTCTCCAATTAACTTTGGTTTTAAAGTATCCAAGGGGATCTAGAGTATTAATTTTAAAGTGTTCTAAATGAAATGGGGTTTTATGAGGCCAAAACAAAGATCAAATTCATTTCAACCTATTTCCAGCCAAGCAGGATGATACAAGAGGTTAAGTGACCCCGGTTTTGGTCATACCAGGATACTACCACTGTTTTTTGAACAGAGATGTTTTGATCTAAAAGTGATCTTTGAGATTACCTCAATTAAAGTGACCTTTTGCTAATCATTTATATGTAACACTCCTCATTTTTCAGATAAGTAAAAGTTGAAATCCAGAGAGAATGAATTATTTGCCTAAAATTCTATAATTGGAACCCCACAGTCAAGATTCTTATCTAGTACTCCTTCTAAACCATGCATTTACCTTAGTAAGACTTATCTAAGAGATGGAAGTTGTACCTATGCAAGTTGCCTCCACACTACAGAATATCAGAGAAAACCCCCTGAATTTTTCTCCCATTCTCTCCAGGCTTTGCACAAATTTATTATTGGATTTCAATGATCTATTAGAAAACACTATGAGTGAGATTCCCTGGTACCTCCTCAGGGCTGAAAAAGACCTGTAATTTTCCTGGAACTTTACTGGACCCAACACTCACTCTTGTTGTGAGATTTAGGAGTTATAGGTGTATGTTTTATATTATCATCTTGTCGAAAGAGGCATAATAAATTAAATTAATTAATTAATTACAAATAATAAGTATAATACAATTAAAACAAAAGATTTAACCTGGTTAAACCACAGGTTCCAAATGAGACTTCAAAAATAATTTTGTTGTGGAATAAATATGTATGACACAGTTTGAAGGCTGTTTGTTTGCCTCAACATATTTTGCACAAGAAGCCTGAGAATTCTTATTATATTTCCTTCCTAGGATAACTTGCTGTAATCAGAATATACATTTTAGGGCTTCCCTGGTGGCGCAGTGGTTGAGAATCTGCCTGCCAATACAGGGGACACGGGTTCGAGCCCTGGTCTGGGAAGATCCCACATGCCGCGGAGCAACTGGGCCCGTGAGCCACAACTACTGAGCCTGCGCGTCTGGAGCTTGTGCCCCGCAACAAGAGAGGCTGCGACAGTAAGAGGCCCACGCACCGCGATGAAGAGTGGCCCCCGCTCGCTGCAACTGGAGAAAGACCTCGCACAGAAACGAAGACCCAACACAGCCAAAAATAAATAAATAAATTTAAACTGACATGTCATTAAAAAAAAATACATTTTGAAATGCAAGTCAAAAATATATGGACATCGGGGCTTCCCTGGTGGCGCAGTGGTTGAGAGTCCGCCTGCCAATGCAGGACACACAGGTTCGAGCCCTGGTCTGGGAAGATCCCACATGCCACGGAGCAGCTGGCCCCGTGAGCCACAATTACTGAGCCTGTGCGTCTGGAGCCTGTGCTCCGCAACAAGAGAGGCCGCGATAGTGAGAGGTCCGTGCACCGCGATGAGGAGTGGCCCCCACTTGCCACAACTAGAGAAAGCCCTCGCACAGAAACGATGACCCAACACAGCCATAAGTAAATAAATAAAAATTAAAAAAAAAGAGAGAGCCGGTGACACGTACGTGCGCCGAGACAGCGCGAATTGGAGGGGAAAAAAAAAAAAAAAAAAAGGACATCACTAATTTGCATACACATATGAATTAGCACAATATTAGCTAAGAGAAAAATCTTGGGTAAAGTGACCTCAGGGGTTGAAGTTCAGAAAAGATGTGACAGAAAGAAAAAAGAAAAAGAGTCTGGAACAGTGTAAATATTAAAGGAAATCTCTGTGCCCCTTATTAGGGACTCCTAACCATTTTGAAGATCATGAGCGAGAGAAAGAAGGCAAAGAGTTTTGTCAAGCAAAGGGGAAGGTACTTCTTTACTTTCACAGCTTTCTTTAGAGTCAACCATAAATGGCACTGGTGGAAACAGGATCAGGATTCTATAATAAAATAGTTCGGAGAACTAAAATGGCAAGCACCTGTCTTGTCATGATATTCAATCAAATTAAGTCATTAATGGCATTTATACTTGTTTATCCAAGAAGAAGAAGAAACTCTGCATTCCATATTCCCGTGAAGGTCTGTTTTTCTCTTCTGTTTCCAGAGTTGATGATATTAGGTGGCCAATGTCTTCATATTCCTAAAAGTCATTAAGTCGTCCCACAGGTTTTCAACACATTTTCACTTTTCACTAAAATGTCCATAAGTATAAATTCTAAAGCAGATTTTCCCACTCTGTTCAACCCTCCTTACCCTATGTCATTGATCTCACAATAAGAGCCATGTGCCTTATCTTGGCAGACAAGGTCCTACAGGATAGATAGATCCATGTCTACTTTTCTGACCTCAGCTCCTCACCAATCTGCCAACTTGCTCATGTTAATTCAGCTAATCTAGCCTTGTTTTTTTCTCACACTAAGAACCTTCTTGCCTTGGGGCCTCTTCATTCATATTCTCTTCCCTTTGACCTTGAGAGGCAAAAGAGTATAGTGGGTATGAGAATGGGTTCTGAGAATGGAAGGTTCTGGCTCATATCCCAGCTCTGCTACCCACTTTTTGCCCCAACTTTGCAGGGGATTTTATATGGACTTCTATGTGTAAAACACTTGGAACAGTAAAGAGCACATATGAAGGGTCTCATAAATGATAGCTATTACTATTGTTATGGTTATTATTATTGCTCACTTTTACATAAAGTCTAATTCCTTCTTTCCATTTATGTCTCAGCTTAAATGTCACCGCTTATGGACATAGTTCCACCCCAAACCTCAGTGAAAACTTTGTGACAGCAAAGATCTTATCCATTTTGTCCACTGTTGACTCTGTAGGACCTAGTATATACTTGATATATTAAATGCTCAATAAATATTTGTCAGGTAACAGCTGCTCAAAGCTGTCTTCATGGAACTGGTTGCTTTATGAATGTAAGAGTGGGGCTAAGAGGAAATGAACTTGTGTCACATCAACTCTCTTCATAAGAGCCCAGTACAACCCCTGTCCAGCTAATCTTGTACACAGACTCTCATGATTATTGTTGGTATTTAATCTTCAGTTGTTCATTCATGTCAAGATAATATATATTCCAATCTGGTCATAAACAACCATGTCATATAAGGAAAAGACACACATCTTACGTAAATTAGGATATATGGCATTGCCTGATTTTGCCTTCAAACAAAGATCATCATTTTGTCATGAAAATAAATCAGATTGGTTCAACGTAATTTTTCGTTCACAAGGACATTTTTGTTTAATGTTCAACTCCCTGAGTTACTAGATTAGGTTGGAAAATCAGGGGCTTGGTGTATGATTTCATTCCTCCAATATCCTTCCTTTTTTAAAGAATTGTGGACCTACACAATTGCTTTGATATCTGGGGAATATCTCTTTATTCTTTTTGTATCTACCTTCTGCGAATCAGAGTATTTAGCTTATCTTATTAATGTCTTTCCTAACTGAAAACATAGAGCTGTTTAGTCCTAAGAAATATGAATTCTGTAATACTTTTGTGGCACATCTGTGGAAGAATTCCCTTTCCTGGTGTGAATGTGAAGAAGGAGTCAAACTACAAAAAATAAGAAGCAAAGTTGGAAAAAATCCTTCCCAGAAATTCTGATCCCAAAATGTATGCTTGTGTCATGATATTCTTAGAATTCCACTTTGGTGAAAAGCAACAGTTTCATCATAAACGTGTGCATGCTTTCAGATTGGAAGTTAATTTTTTTTTTAATTATACTCCAGTTTCTCTGCAGAAGAGCTACCAGCCCATGTGACATTCTGAATTTTCTGAAAGCTCAAATTTTAAAGATTATCAGGTATAATTATTTTTGCATACATGATTAAAAATCAGGCCTATAGATGAGTAATTGCAGTCACCATCAGTGAGCTGAGAGAGTCTTTGGTCAAGGGGAAAAGAATATTGCCTTCTCCATAAACCCTTCCACTAAACTAAATGTCTTTTTTTTCTCTATGCATTGGACCTTGGATATATGCTTTTTCACAATTAAGCTCAAACTGTTTATATAATTTTGTTTTTTGTTTTTTTTTTGTTTTTGATGTGGACCATTTTTAAAGTCTTTATTGAATTTGTTACAATATCGCTTCTGTTTTATGTCTTGGTTTTTGGCTGCGAGGCATGTGAGAGATTGAACCCGTGCCCCCTGCGTTGGAAGGCAAAGTGTTAACCACTGGACTGCCAGGGAATTCCCTATATAATTTTGAATTCTGCTTTATTCCTAAGGAATGTGTTAATAATATAACTCTTTGAATAAACTCAGTTTTGTACATTTACATTTAGTCATGCAGCCAAAGGCACTAATTAGGGACCCACTCGCTGGGGCAGTTTCCTATAGGAACACACAAACACACACACACACACACACACACACACACAAGTGCATTTGGAAAAGAAATTCAAGACATGGGAATTTATACAGGTCAGGAATTTACAATATTATATAATATTAAACAATGTTACAAATATTGGTTAGTTAAGGAGGGAAATGCTACTTGTTGAATTTAAGACACTTGTTAAATATTGTATCAAATTAGAAAAGGATATTTGGTCTCTTAGGTAGTAAAATCTCTGCTCTTTTTAAAAAGCATTTATAGGTCTTGACATTATTTGGATACAAACTAGCTCACTTTAATAACGAGATGTGAATTTCAGTACCTCAATAGCACTTTTCAGTGAATAGCTTCAGGTTCTCAGCCTCCTTTTCAGATTCCCTTCTCTCTTAATAGCTTTGGGAGCCCAGAAGCAGTATCTTATCTGTAATGATTAAGGTGTCCACTTCTGTGTACCTTTTGGCCACTACTCAAATTTTCTGTAGCTCCAAAACTGTATGGCTTATTTTTTATTCTACCCTAATGGGTATAGATCCCCTTCTGTGTCCCTCACTTTTAGATGAGCTGTGGGATGAATTCAAGTGCCCTAATACATGCAATTAGTGACCTAGAAGGTGGCGGAGACAGGGAGGAGAGAAAATATTTGAAGAAATAATGGCCCAAACTTCCCCAATGTGATGAAAATAAATAAACCCACACATCTAAGATGCTCAATGAACCCTGAGATATTTGGAGAAAATTGCATTAACATACATCATAATCAAATTTCTCAAAAAGACATGCAAAGAGGAACAAAGATAACCATAACACCAAATTTCTTTTTGGAAAAACTGAAATTGAGAAGACAGTAGAACAACAATTTTAAACTTGAAAGAAAAAGACTGTCAATCTAGAATACATAACCAGCAAAATATCTTTTAAAAAGGAGGTAAAATTCAGATACTTTCAAAGATTGAAAACTGAAAAACATTCATCACCAGCCAACTTGCACTACGCAAAATGTTAAAAGAAGTTCTTTAGGCAGGAGGAGCATGATACCACATAGAAATATGAATCTACACAAAAATGGGAAGAACACTGAAAATTGGTAAATATATAGCCTTTTTCTTAGTACTTAATGTGTTTCAAAGATATGTGATTGTTTAAGCAAAGTGCTAAGAATGTAGTATTTGGTTTATAACGTATGTAGAAGTAAAATGTATAACAACAATAGCACAAAGTCCTAAAGGGGAGAAATGAAAGTATAGTGTTTCAAGGTTCTTATAATATATGTATAGTGGTATAATAATACTTGAAGGTAGACAGTTATAAGTTAAAGATCTATGCTATAAACCCTAAAGCAACCACAGCAAAATGAAACACATAGATATAGCAATAAGTCAACAAGGGAGATAAAAATTAGGATATGTTGGTAAAAGTTTATAAAACTTTCAGCTACAAGATTAACAAAAAAATTAATTAGGCCTGAAAAATCTAATATAAAACATGGTGGCTATAGTTGATAATACTGTATTGTATAATTGAAATTTTCTGAGAGTAGACCTTAAATGTCCCCCTCTCCTCCCCAGAAAAGCTAAATATGCTGTGAGGTGATGAACGTGTTAATTAACTAGACAGGGGAGATCCTTTTACAAGATGTATGTATGTCAAATCTCCATGATGTACACTTTAAATATCTTACAATTTTGTATGTCAACTATACCTCAATAAATCTGAAATAAATAATAAAAAATGTGCAATTGAGGTAAATAAGGCAGAAAGATGAAAAAGAGAACACAAACAGAACAATTAGAAACAAAATAGGTGGTATATTTAAATCTAACCATATTAATAATCATATTAGATATAAATGGTCTAAACACCCCATGTAAAAGGCAGAAAGTATCAGGCAGGATTAAATAGCAACATCCAACTATATGCTACCTATAATAAACACATTTTAAATATAAACACAAAAATCAGTTAAAAGCAAAAAAATAAAATGGAAGTACAATACTAATGAAAAGAAAGTTGGAGTGTTTATATTAATTTAAGACAAATTAAATTTCAAAGCAAGGATGATTACCAGAAACAAAAAGATCATATAATGATTAAGGGGGGATTTATCAGAAGGACTTAAAATCCTGAATGTTTATGCACACAACTATTAGAGTTTCAAAATACATGAAGCAAAACTGATACAACTGCAAGGAGAAATAGATAAATCCATTCTTATGGTTGGCGATTTCAGCTCCCCTCTCTTGATAGCAGAACAAGTAGGCAGAAAATATGCAAGGAAAAAAGTAGATGTCACCCAGCTTGGCCTAATTGATATGTATAGATCCTGCCACCTAACAGTAGTAGAATATACATTCATTTCATTGAATATTCATTTCATTGAATATTTTCAATGTGAAAATATTCACATTGAATATTTACCAAGGTAGGCCATATTCTATAAAATATGAAAAGGCCATAAAACAAGTGCTATTTAAATTGAAATGATGCAAGAATTCAAGTCATACAAAGTATGTTTTCTGAGCACAATGGAATTATATTATAAATCAATAATAGAAAGGTTTCTGGAAAAAATTCAAGTATATGAAAATTAAATAGCACTTTTTTAGAAAAAACATGGTTTAAAAATGGAAATTAGGACATATTCATGTGGATATTCAAAAGACCTAATTATCTAAAAGAGCTTTGGAAATGAGGACAAATTTTGAGGACAAACATTACCTGATTTAAGGACTTCATATACCATACGGGCTAGCCATTCCACTCTTAGATACAAAGACTTATAAAGAAATGTCCATAGACCCAAACTGGAATCAAACTAAACATAATGATGTGTGTGTATATATATATATATATATATATATATATATATATATGTCAACAAGTAAATATATAAATATATTTTGATATATCTGTACTATAAAATGCTATTCAACCATTAAAAAGGAACAAATTATGGATAGATGTATGAATCTCAAATTAATTACTGTGAGCAAAACAAGCCAGATCCTTCCTCTACCCTGTTAAAAAAAGAGACGAAGTATATACTTGGTAATTCTATTTATATAACATTCTAACAAATGCAAACTGATGTACTGTGATGGAAAGAAGATGAGTGGTCGCCTGTTGCCACTGTAGGATGGGGTTATGAGATGAGAGAGAGGAATAACAAAAGTGCACAAAGAAACTTTTGAGTTTGGTATATGTGTTCATTATTTTGATTTTGATTATGGTTTCATGGATACATACATATGTCAAAACTTACCAACTTTTATACTTTAAATATGGCAAGTTTATTGTATGTCAATCAGACCTCAATAAAGCTGTTAAAAGCAAAAGTAACAGTCACCAACCTATACCCAGCATTGTTACTGTCTTGTGCCCTGTTATGACTGAGACTTATTTTGGGATGGAATATTTTCTTGTGATGTATGTATGCCTTAGGATACCTGAGTCCTTTCTTGATATTTGTTTTCCCTCATTCAGATTCCTATCCTTGTTTACCAGGCACTCCCATATAAGTCTGAATCCTAAGAATGATTTTGGTTCAACATTTGCTATTATCCCATTCCCCATCTCCCCCCAGGAAGTGAGTTTTCCCTTTAAATCTGTATCTGCAATTACTTGCTGTTATTGCCTGATTCATCATCTGCATTTCAGCTCTTGCCAAATACAATTACAATGCCCATTTAATGCCATATTGTTAAGGTACCAGACCATTTCTATGCATTCATATAGCTTTTAAAATTTTCTGCTATGACAGTGATATATATACAATAGTGATAATATATCTATTATTATTATTATATAAATTATATAGTATATATTGTACATAATATTAATAATATAATTATGTGAATATAATATACATATTAAAACATGTAATCATCCATTCCAATGGGGTCATACAGTTTTATTTCAAAATCTGTAAATTAGTATCTAGATGGGTTCAATGATGCATCATACCTAAAGTGCATAAAGCCATGAAGATAAATTTTAATCTATAAACAGAACCCAATAAAAGAATATGGAGCTAATGCACTGAAACTGAGTATTATTGGGCTTCAGTTTCACCATTTGATAAACATGTACCCACAGACATTTTACTTCATGGATTTATTCATGTATTCATTCATACATGCTTTTATTCATTCATTCTCTCAACAGGTTCTTATTAAACACTTTCCCTAGGCCAGGTATGATGTTAGACCATAGAGATAAACAAAAATGGATACAATCTCTATTCACATTATCTTAGAATAAAGTAAGGGATACAGACATTAACCAGATAATCTAAAATTTTATCTGGGATAGTGCTAATAAAGAGATGTATTCCTTGTTATGAAAGTTTAAAACAGAGGTACTTCTCTTACAGTTGTCAGGGAAGGATTTCCTGAGTAAATGGAGCTTGAGCTGAGATCTTGAAGATGAGATTCAGTTAACCAAGAGGGAATGCAAGAGATTTTTAGGCAGAGGAAATACTTAGATGGGGCCCCACATATGGTCAATGGAATATAAGTAGAGTATCGTATACCCCTTCCAGGCCTAACCCTTCTATACTTATTATTTGACCAGCTAGAAACAAAGAAGTCAACCAGGAATTCTGTGGCCTTACGGGATGGATAAACATCTAGATCAAAGGAGCCCAGATTCTTGTATAACTTCATAGAGCAAATCCCACCTCCTGCCCTCTAAACACCTTGGTCTTTGACAAGAGTGGTATAAATCTGTGTTTTATCAGGCACTGTGTTTTGCAGTTATTTGCTATAGGAGCCAGCATTAAATGCTCTGACTAATTCTTAGAGGCTTGGAGTGAATTTTTTCCTTACTTTTCTGAGGTTTATAATGACCAAATCTGCAATTAAGATTACTTCCATAAAATACTGAATGATTAATGATTTTAACAATATTAAACTGCTTTTAGTAGATTGCTAATGACATTAGGATCAGGATATAAACCAAAGCATCTGGCTATAATCACTGATGTTGAAAATATGTGGCTTTCAGTTGCTCATCTTCCAAATCAAGTATAAAATTTTCTCAACCAAATGTACTTACAAAACCATAAATAAATATAGCTATAAATTCAAATTTTAATTACTGTTTGAGACTATATCACACATTTTGAGGTGTGTGATCAATTTGTGTTAATTATATAATGTGCATATTTGGCTACCTATATTTTTTATTTATTTTATTTTATTTTATTTATTTTTTTGCGGTACGCGGACCTCTCACTGTTGTGGCCTCTCCCGTTGCGGAGCACAGGCTCCGGATGCGCAGGCTCAGCGGCCATGGCTCACGGGCCCAGCCCCTCCGCGGCACGTGGGATCTTCCCCGACCGGGGCCGTGTCCCCTGCATCGGCAGGCGGACTCTCAACCACTGTGCCACCAGGGAAGCCCTACCTGTATTTTTTAAATACACGTCTTTCTTTCAGGAAACCCAAAGGATTTTATGACTAATAAAAGAACTACTCTTATCAATTAACTGAATTTTGGTAATGCTGTCATTTTCATTGAAAAACAGAACAAGCACAGTTTTTGAAAGATTATTACTCCAACTACTTAGCAATATTTTGGTTTGGCTCACAAAACCCATGCTAACAACTGGCTTGTCCCCTCTATCATAAAAAAAAAAATTAAGGTAAAGCCCATCACTGATGCCACAAAAAAAATATTTTCCTTTCTTCCCTTCTAGATAAAGATGGCCATTGAGACACAGATCTGACTAATGAGCTATATAACTTGGCATTGTTGGGTGTCGTTCAAGAGGGACTAACTCAGTTGGCACATGCCTTCTAACTTTATGACCTTTCCCCCTTTCCTAATTTGAATACAGACATGATACCTGGAGGTAGAATAGCCATCTCAGAGTAGGAGGTGACAATTATATGCTAAATGGTGGAGCAGAAACTGCCTTGTTATTGATGGCATCATAAAGCCACAATGCCTGTTCCTAACTATTCTTCGAAATTTTTATTATGTTGAAAAATAAAATACTTCATTCATTTAAATCACAACTTAATATAATTCTTGACTGACTCACTAGGTTTTCAGACAAACTCATTTGAAATTCTTTAAACAGTATACTTAATGGTTAAAATCATGCCCTCATAAATCTCATATAAATATATTAAATCTTGTTAATATTTTAACAAAGTAGTTGGATGTACAGCTATATGCATAGTTCTTAGGTTAGAAATTTTAGTTGTCAATGGAGTGAAAACAAGAACAATAGAACTCAAGCAAAAGCATCCTATTTTTATAATCACATTATTACATTTCAGAGATTTTGTTTCCTTTGAAATAGAAGAAAAGTACAGAAAAGAAAGTTGTATACTGAATCTTCTTTCAAAGAAAGCAAAAGAAATAGTAATAGGATATTGGGAAGCCTTGTCAGAAAGTATATAGATCTTTATGACAAGATTTTCTTGGCAAAAGGAGCCACCAAAAGGCATAGTGGTTTTGTGCAATTCCTCTGCCCCGACCTGAGTCTTTATAAATTCAAACAAAACCAACATTTACTTGGAATCACTGATATCTGTGTAAGGCATTGTGTTACATACTACAGGGGAAATAAAGATAACTGAGTCTCAATCTATGCTGTCACATTGCTTATAATCTAAACTGAAAACACGAGATAAAACAAAATAATGTCATTTCATGAGATATTTGAGCATAGATTTCATATACAATCATTTAAAATCCTACGTATAACCTAATATTTGGTAGATTGTTGATAAGTATGTATGTGTGCATTTAGTAGATTGCTGCTAAGTATGTGTATGTTAAATAACAAAGGTGGAAACAAATTGCTCTGGGACAGCACAGTAGGGAGAAATTAATTTTGCCTGGAGAATCAGAGATTATGAATATTTGGATATTTGCACTGAGTTTGGATGAGAATGACAGTGATAATCAGAGTCCTGGGTGAAGGGCATTTTAGAGATGAGCAAAATGATAAAGGTGTTAAAAAATGAATGGTATATTCTTAAAATGCCAAATAGTCTTTTGGAGCTAGGAATCAAGATGTATGGGGAGATGAGCATGTAATGATAGGCTGAAGCAAGTTCATATAGGATTATGACTCTCCTGCAAGGAGTTTAGGTATTATACTCTAGGCAGTGGGAAAACATTCAAATTTTTTAAACTAGAAAAGTGAACTGCTCCTGCTTGGGTTTAGTAATATAATCTTGGGCTACATAAACACTCGTTGGAGACACTGAAACACAAATGCAGGAAGACCTGTCATCTAGGAGACAATTGAAATGCTCTAGGCAAGAGCTATTGAGGATCTGATTGAAGATTCCATAGCCAGAGTAATGAACAAAAGGTGAACATGTTAAACAATAAGACTACAGATCCTAAAGTCTGGCAAACAGTTGAATAGGTGGTAACAGTGGAAGGGTGAATTTGAAGATGGGACTTAGCCTGAGTTACTGAAAAGATGAGGAGATGAGACTTAATTAACCCAAGAATACAAAAGAAGATAAAAATGTGGAAGGGAAAATACTGATTTCAGTTTTATCCATGTGGTGTCTGAGGTGCCAGGAGTGTATGTTTATATAAGTGCTCAGTTAAGAGGCTTGCTCTTCATTGCTTATTTTCAGGAATTCTAAATAGGATGATATTATTAATGATGCCTATATTTTTAGAAGGTGCCATTTCTAATAATAACTATAATGAGCACAGTGTAGTCACAATAATAACTCTGCATAATAATTTTAAAACATATTTTATACTCATGTTTGCATTTAATGCTCACAATAACTATAGGATCATTGGGGCAAGAATTATTATCCCAAGTTTTTAGGTGAGTCAACAAAGAGTGAGAGAACTGAAATTACTTACTAAGGACAGACAGCTAAATATATGGTGAAGATGCATGGAACACAAGTCTTCTGAATGCTTGTACAGGGATGTTTTCACTTTACTATTGGTCTTATGAACAAAGAGACAAGTTGAAAATTCACAAACTCCTTTTCGTAATAGTAATACCATATCATAGAATATACAAATTAATATTTGTGGAAAGTCATTATTTTATTTTATTTTATAAATTTATTTATTTTATTTATTTATTTTTGGCTGCATTGGGTCTTCGTTGCTGTGCGCAGGCTTTCTCTAGCTGTGGCGAGCAGGGGCTACTCTTCATTGCGGTGCTCAGGCTTCTCATTGCAGTGGCTTCTCTTGCTGCGGAGCACGGGCTCTAGGTGCATGGGCTTCAGGAGTTGTGGCATGCGGGTTCAGTAGTTGTGGCTCGCAGGCTCTAGAGTGCAGGCTCAGTAGCTGTGGCGCATGGGCTTAGTTTCTCCGTGGCATGTGGCATCTTCCTGGACCAGGGCTCGAACCTGTGTCCCCTGCATTGGCAGGCGGATTCTTAACCACTGCGCCACCAGGGAAGCCCAAAGTCGTTATTTTAGATATGTGTGTGTGAGCATGCATATATTATACATATGTATATACATACATATACATACATACATATATATATACATATATACATATGTGTATCATATACATGTATATTATACATATACATATGTTATACATTATACATATATATGTGTATATATGTGTATGCATATGCATGTAAAGTATGTATGTATAACATATGTATATGTTTTTAATTTACTTCAACCAAAATAATACATTTTAACAGATTGAGTGCAGAAGCAGAAATGAGAATTTATTTTTCTATTAAGACACATATTAAGCTACTCTTTCCACTAGATTTTTTTGTTTTGAAAATATACTATTTTATAAAATATGTAATTACTAATGTTATTTTAAATGAATTTATAAATAAATATTTGAATTGTTTTTTCATTTTCAATCACAGTAAATGTTGATAGATACTTACCTGTGAGAGTAAAAGCTCGTTGAAGTCCTCAATAATTTTTAAGAGTGTAAAGGGATCATGAGACCAAAATATATAAGAACTGTTATCATAAAATTTCAGGTTATTTATATGTAGCTGTTGCTTTAAACCCTCATGGTACCTCCTCAAGGGTTGAGAAAGTATAGCTTGAGCTCACAGACTTTACATGTAAGTCACGCTTATTCAAATGCCAGCACCACAACTGATTAGCTATGGAATCTAAGCAAGCTACTTAACTCCTCAGTGCCTCAGTTTTATCAACAGTACAATGGTAATGAAGTATGTAGCTGAGCTACTCCCAATGAATCCAAGAGTTACGACGTGGTGTTCCAAGGGCAGGGTGGTAGAAATAGTCCACCCCAGCTGCACGCAATAAAGGGATGCACTGTCCGTAGAGAAAAATAAATGTTTTAAAAAGTTACTAAAAATCAATTTGGTCTTATTATCACCATGCGCTTGCAATTCTAAACAATGTCAGTGATGAAATACTCATTCTCCAAAATGGCTTTTGTTAGACTAAGTTCTAAACAATTGCCTGAACCCCGGGTGGATGACTTCATCTGCTCCACCAATACAGACAACTGCGTAGCTCTTAGATTTGCTGAAGAGCCCTCCTAGCTCTTAGAGCGCCCATGACATCGGTGGCTAGAGCCTCTGTTTCAAGGGCATCCTAGTTCAACCTCTCCCTCTGCTCAATTCTATTTCTCTCACTGCTAGCAGCAGTTGTTCCTGAGAGCACAACCCAATACATCTCGTGTATGCAAAAGTGTCTTAGAATCTGTTTCCCAGGGAATTTGATGTAAGACAAGTAACTAATCCATGGTCACACAGCTAGTGAGTTTCAACACCAGAATTCAAACACCGGCATGTATGACTGCAGTGCACCCATAACTGCTTAATTACTACCTCATTATAAAAAAAACGATTCCTCTGTAACCCCAATTATTACAAACAAAACGATGACCAGCATTTCAGTGAGGCAGGCAATCCTAGATTTTCCCTTTGCCCTGATGTTCAGTCAAGAGCTTTAATCACTAATGATTAGAGGGACAACTGTAACCTATACTTGGAGTCACTGACCAGAAGCCACTTTGAGTGTCAACCTTCTTAACCTGCAAAATCTCTCAAATGACTACAAAGAAAGAAACAGATTGGAATCTTGCTCAGGGAGTAAATATTGATGTTTCACCATCAGCAGAGCATCTTTCCTTGATGTCCCTTTTTTAGCCGTATTCTGAGCACCAGTTGCCAGACCCATAGTTATTTCCCTGAATAGACAAAAGCGTTTGTGCTCTTACAGACCCTGATTGTCTACCAAACCATAAGCTAGGCCTTCGAGGAGTATCATGCAGAATACCTGCTTTATTTTTCTTGGCTAAAAGTAATACCTTTTCTAATATTTAAGTGGCAAAGAGTTGGGATGTTACTTTTACTGTGCACAAAACCATAAAGAAGGAAAGTTAATACACAAAACCACTCCCTAACAGAGCTCTCATTTTTTTTCTTTACAGCATTTGTCACTACCTGCTATTTTTTCAAATTAATTAGCTAACTTGTTTATTTCTTTTCTTGCTCCATTAATGTAAGATGTATGAGAGTAAGGACCTACTCCATCTTCTTTAAGCTGCTAGAGCAGTGCGTGATACACAGTTAGTGCTCAATAAATGCTTGTTCAATGAATGCATATCTGGAAAGAAAGGGAGATACCATGAATTTTGAGAATCTGGTTAAAGTTTGGAGAAATTTCTGTATTCTTATTTATTTTGTACTTTGCAAAATTTTTAAATTTTCTTACTCTCTACCAGACACTATGCTGGGCACTGGATTTGAGGTGGCAAATTAAATTGATAATACCTGTCCTGAGAGACTCAACAGAACACAAACCAGGATATTCTGTGAACATTTGTGCTAGATTATTAAAATTTTGGTGGAAATTTCAGTGGCTAATATATCAATACTTTTAGGTAATGTTTGATTATGTGACAAATAAAAATCAACATGTAATAGGTGAATGCAATGTGTTAGCCACTGTGTTAAGATTTCTAAAATGTATTATTAAATTTTAATCCTGAAATGTACTCGGTGTCAAGAAGTATTATTATCCCCATATTTCTAAGGGAATTCCTCACATAGTAAGTCTCTGAGACAGAATTAGAATCCTGGAATGCAGGCCTAACTCTAAAACCCATTAAATTTCTAGCCACCTTCAACCCAGAGAAGGAATTTTAACTTACAAGAAGAGATAAATTGAGTAATTCAGTTTTTGAGAAAGTCATTCAGATAAATATGTTGGTAACCACTTTATCATATTTCAATAGGGAAAACATCCTATTAATTTTTATACCACAATTTTTATGAAACTCTTATTAGTGATAAGTACTATAAAATAATTATTGCTCTCAGATAGCTTGGGTATTTATTCAGGTCCTAAGTTTTATTGAACAGATATTACTTTAATAGAGTGTGAAATAAACAGATATTCCACAAGGGAAGGTATACAAATGGGCCATAAGCAGTGAAAAAGTACTCAACATCATTTGCCTTTGGGGAAATGCAAACTAAAGCCACAATGAGATATCATTGTACACACACCAGAATAGTGAAGTTAAAAAGAGAAAGAGCCTCAGGGATTTTTCTAGGCTGAGGACTATGTTCTGTATCTTGATAGGTATCTTTGTTAAACTAGCTTATGCACTTGTCAAAACTCATCAGATGATATACTTAGAATTTGTACATTTCAGTATTGGTAATTATACATAAAAAAGTAAGCAAATATTGAATTCTAATTATTGATATATATATATATATTGAACACTTAGTGGTGAAGTGCATGCAACTTACTTTGAATAGTATCAAGGAGTAATACAATGGACTGATGGATGATAGAGGGATAGATGGATGGATAGATATATGTTCACTGCACAATTCTTTTTTTTTTTTTTTTTTTTGTGGTATGCAGGCCTCTCACTGCTGTGGCCTCCCCCACTGCGGAGCACAGGCTCCGGACGCGCAGGCCCAGCGGCCATGGCTCACGGGCCCAGCCGCTCCGCGGCATATGGGATCCTCCCAGACCGGGGCACGAACCCGTATCCCCTGCATCGGCAGGCGGACTCTCAACCACTGCGCCACCAGGGAGGCCCTCACTGCACAATTCTTTCAACTTTTCTATATGTTTGAATATTTTCATAATGAAATGTTAGAAAATAATATAAGGATTTTCTTAGGTCCTCTAATATCGAAATTCTTGCATAAATTCTGTATCATAGAGCCCCCTTGACTCTCCCAAGGAGAATTAATCCCATTCTCTTCTGTACAACTAAGAGGCATAGGGAATTAGATAGGAAACAGGATTATTTGGATCCTTCTCTCATTATATACTTATTGCTTAAATATTTTACCTAAATTATGAATCAATGTTTTTTTTTATTTTGAATTATTTATAAGTTGGTCATTGTTGTGGCTTCTTGAGGGCAGGACTTATTTGCATTCATTTTTATATCTCTTTCTAACATTTAGTTCACTGTTCTGAACACAACTGATACCCAAATTGTTTGTTAAATAGAATTGAATTTTGGTTATCACCATCCACATTTCCTTGCCTATATTTCACTCTTCTCCTTTCTTCACAAATTTGTTCTTCTATTCAGTCTTCCTAATCATCTATGACCCTTTCTTAAAACATAGGAAAATAGATCAGGTTTTGATTAAAATAATAATTTTAATTACTATTAAAGGGTGAAGGGGGTAAAAAGTACAAACTTCCAGCTATAAAATATATAAATCATGGGGATAAAATGTGCAGCACAGTGACTATAGTTGGTAATGCTCTACTGGATATTTGAATTTGCTAAGAGAGTAAATCTTAAAAGTTTTCATAACAAGAAAAAAATTTTGTAACTATGTATTGTGATTGATGTTAGCTAGAATTATTGTGGTGGTCGTTTCACAATTTATACAAATATCAAATCATTATGCTGTACACCTGAAACTAATATGTATAATGTTACATGTCAATTATATCTAGATAACAAAAATAAAAGGGAAGAGAAAAATTAACAATATAGTTAATTGATTTTTACTGCATGAGTAGTAACCTAGGTCAATAAAAAAGCCACATAAACTGAGGGTCTGGGGAAGGTGCACAGCTAAGAATTATTAATAAGGAATATAGGATTGAAATAAATTTAAAGAGGCCAGATTAAAAAAATAGTAATTTTGATTTTATTGCCAGACCATTTTGGCTTGCATACACTATTGTTTCATGTGAGAAATAATGGATACCTGTATCTACTGTGTTAATGCCTTTTCATAAGCTCTTCTTACTTAAACGTGGAAGTATTTTACTACCTTACAAAATATCTGCCTGTTTTTAAAGATTATTTGGAATAGTGCCTCTTCAAAGCACTCATTTTCATATGGTCCTGAGGACCTTATTGCAGAGGCAATAACTGAAGCACCCTCTGCTTTGTCGATGAGTACACTTGAAGTCATTGGTGAGATGACCTTTAACTTCAACATTGGTAGGTTCAGGAAATAATTTAGAAATAATAATATGATTTGAATATTTAGGTTACTACAATTATAATGACAATAGGAAGGAACTTTTAACAATCTATGAATACAAATCTAAGTAATAGTAAGAAAATGCAGATGAGAGAGAGTAGAACTTAATTCTGTGTAATATTAAAGTCAAAAGGTATGTTGAATATCCATATATTCTTCCCATGAGTATCATGTCTAGAATGCAAAACAGTATGGAACGTGGACTCTGCCCTCAAGGGGCATATTTCAGTGCCTCAGGAGAAAATAGTCACTCTCATGGAAGGAAAAAAAAAGAGTCATGTTCCTAGGGACAGGAAATTTCTGTTTGACCTGCCTACAATTCTCATAGAAAATATCAATTTTTCATAAACTAGAGGCTTAAGGATGTTTTCAGAAGCTACTTTCAAAGTAGATGAAAAGAAAATTCCTGTTTCCTCACACCTCTGTCTCTGAAGGGTGATCTATAGAAAAGCCATATCTACCCAAGAGAACAGCCCTGACCTGGACTTAGAAGCTGAGACCCACCACCCCTGAAAGGTGGAGCTATGAATCAGAAAGAATTCATGATAGGAGAAAGGCAAGGAGAGGGAGTAAAATGGTGGGACAAACACATTTTTAGCAGGAATATTGTTAAAATGGCTTTATTTTCTTAAACATGTAGTCTCCTCACTACCAAATAATAGTGACAGCTCATCACATAAATATAAGATCTCAATAAGGCTAACAGCATATTATTTTTCTACCTTTGCAAATTCTAAATCTACTAGATTGCTTTTATGAAGTGCTATATTAATTAAAATATTCTCATAAACCTCTATATAAAATCATTTCTTTGAGTCAACATAAATTTAGATTAATAAAACTAATTTATTATTTCATAGATTTAAAATATTATAGCTGTATACATAAACAGAGTCCAATATATTGACTTCTTTTCTTATTTAATATTAGAAAAGCAGTACAACAAAATGAATAAGAATGTCCCTCTGCAGCTGGACATCTTGGCTTCAAATTCTGACTGAGCACATAACAGCTGTATTAATTTGAGTGAGTTAATTTACCTATCTCTGAATTAAGTTTTCTTTATCTACAGTGGAATGTGAATAATGCTGGTTATCTCACAGGTTTGGTGTGAGGATTTAAAAAGTGTATTATAATAATATATATAATATATAATATATAGCATATTATAATACTATATCCTAAGATATACATATATATCTTAGAACATTGTCTGGCACATAGCAAATACTTAATATCATTATTTAATATTGTATTGTGATTAGGACACGTATTCAACTAGGAAAAAAAATATATTTTACCATTTCATGAAAACAAAACATAATTCTGTTCAATAAATAAGGGTTATTCTAACACCTCTTGTCTTTGTTTTCAGTATTTGAAATAACACCGTAGACTAGTTTTCAGGCTAATGATTTTAAATATCAGCTATATGCTAATGACAGCTAAATTTAAATCTCAAGGATGGGATGACACAAAACAGATACATACACTGATGGAATAAAATCGAGAGCCCAGAAATAAACCCACATGTATATGGTCAACTAATACTTGACAAGGGAGTCAATAATACTCAGTGGGGGGCTTCCCTGGTGGCACAGTGGTTGAGAGTCCACCTGCCGATGCAGGGGATGTGGGTTCGTGCCCCGGTCCGGGAAGATCCCACATGCCACGGAGTGGCGGGCCATGAACCATGGCCGCTGAGCCTGCGTGTCTGGAGCCTGTGCTCCGCAACGGGAGAGGCCACAACAGTGAGAGGCCTGCGTACTGCAAAAAAAAAAAAAAAAAAAAAAAAAAAAAAGAATACTCAGTGGGAAAAGAATAGCCTCTTCAATAAGTGGTGCTGGGAAAACTACATATTCCATGCAAAAGAATAAATGTGGCCCCCTATCTTGAAGAAAAATTATCTTGAACTGCATTAAAGACGTAAACGTTAGACCTGCTACCACAATACTCCACAAAGAAAACAAAGAAAAAGCTTCTTGAAATTGTTCTCAGTAATTTTTGGATTTGACACCAAAAGCACAATTAACAAAAGCAGAAATCAACAAGTGGGACTACATCAAACTAAAAAGCTTCTGTACAGCAAAAGAAACAATCGTCAGAATGAAAAAAAAAACTGTGGAATGGAAGAAAATGTTTGCAAACCATCAATCTGATAAGGGGTTAATATCCAAAATATATAAGGAACTCATACAACTCTATAGCAAAAAAACAATCTGACATTAAAAAATGGGCAGAGGACGTGGACAGACATTTTTTTCCAGAAAGGAAATACAAATGGCCAACAAGTACATGAAATGGTCAGTATCACTGATTATCAGAGAAATACATATCAAAACCCCCGTGAGATATCACCTCACACCTGTTAGAATGGCTGTCATCAAAAAGACAAGAGATAAATGCTGGCATGGATGTGAAGAAAAGAGAATCGTGGTTCACTGTTGGTGGAGGTGCAAATTAGTATAGCCTCTATCAAAAACAGTATGAGGGTTCCTCAAAAAGTTAAAAATAGAACTACCATATGATCCAGCAACCCCAGTTCTAGGTATATATTCAAAGGAAATGAAATCACTCTCTCAGAGAGATATCTGCACTCTCAAGTTAATTGCAACATTCACAATAGCCAAGACCTGGAAACAACTTAAATGTCAATTGGATATAGACAAAGAGAATGTGATATATATATATACATATATATATGCATTAAAAATAGGAAACCATGCCATTTGCAACAACATGGATGGACCTGGGGGGCATTATGCTAAATGAAATAAGTCAGAGAAATATAAACATTGTATGATCTCACATATATGTGGAGTACAAGAACATTGAACTCAGAAACAGAGGGTAGAATGGTGTTTGCACGGGCTAAGGGGTAGAGGAAATGGGGGAGATATTGCTCAGAGTGTACAAACTTTCAGTTATAAGATGAATACGTTCTGGGGATCTAAGGTATAGCATGATGACTGTAGTTAACAATACCGTACTGTATAGTTGAAAATTGCTATGAGAGTAGAGCTTTAATATTCTTTCCATAAAAATAACAACAAAATGGTAATTATGTGAGGTGCAGTTTGTGTTAACTAACCTTATTGTGGTAAATATCGGGTTGGCCAAAAAGTTTGTTCCATTAGTGAATACGTTGTTCAAAAATGTTCTTGGTGAAAATGAAAGACCTTTTACTTTTACTTAAAACCGAACGAACATTTTGGCCAATCCAATATTTTTAATATATACGTGTATCAAATCATCATATCGTACACCTTAAACTTATACACTGTTATATGTCAATTATATCTCAATACAGCCAGAAAAAAAATAAATAAAAGGGTACATTAGTGAAAAAATCACCAGTACCAAACTTTTCCAGAAAGTTCAAAAGTAAATATCTACCTGCCTATTTGATGTGTACACTTGAATAGGCATCTCAAAATTAGCATGTCTTAAAAAGAACTCCAGATTCTCTGTAACTCACAACCTGTTTTTCTTTAAGTAGTCCTGTCTCAATTGGCACCATCATCCATCCAGTTGGTCAGGTCCAATATAGACTCATCATTGATACTTTTCTTTTACATCTCTAATCCAGTCAATCCATCAGTATAATCCTGCTTGCTCCACATTCAAAATATCCTATATTCCAAATGCATGCGTCTCCCCCTTCTCTGCTACCAATCTGGTATAAGCCACTAGCACTTCACACCTAGGCCACCTGGACCACAGACACTGCACCTCCTTATTTCCACATATATCCTCCTTCAGTCTCCTCTCCAAGAGCAGTTTGAATATCTCTAAAAATATCAGATAGTGTGACATCACTGCTCAAAACTCTCCAATAGTTTCCTATTTCACTCAAAATAAAATATATCCTATGAAAACCTGACTAATATAAACCGAGGGCCCCTCTCCTACTTCATTTCTTCAATCTCTCTCTCTTATTCACTGGGTTCCAGCCACACCGTGAGGTTCTTGGAACATGTTCAGTATGCTCCCAGATCATTCATAGTCTGCATTTGTTCTTCCCTTTGCCTGAAACACTTCTTTTCCTACCAAATGAACACCGGACTCAATCTTTTCCTTCAAGACTCATTTCAAATGTCAATCCCTAAGAAAATTCTTCCTAACTACAAAACAATACCCTTCTCATTTTCAATCCCCTTAACTTATTTTAGTTGTCTTCATAACACTTATTATTAATGCCATATTTAATATTTATTTGTTTGTTTAATATTCATCTCACCCAATAGAATATAAATTAAACTCTAAGAGTGCAGGGACATCTGTTTTATTTACTGCAATGGCCCCATGCCTAGTTAAGTCCATGACTCATGGTAGATGGAAAACAAATATTTACTGAATGGATGAATAAATGATTGGTCAATTCAAGTGTCTTAAGATCATCACAACATTGAAATGTGGTTTGTTGAAGTGGTGGTAGTGATTGTGTTTAATAATAATTTAAAAAAACCCTGAAAACTTATGGCTCATAATCTCCACTAGTCAGGATTTGTTTTCCTGTAGTTCTAAAATTATCTAACCATGAAGCATTAAACTGATTTGTGAAAACAAATTCTTAAGATGAATTGATTTATTCACTATACTCCATACATTTTCCCTAGAAAGGTTAAATAAAAATTAATTAGTGAAAGCAATTTTAACAGAGGGAAGCAGGAACCATAAAGGGCTGCTTTTTAGTTAATATATTACGGAAGTAAGCTTATAGCTTTAGGTATTAATAAATTCCTTGGGATAATTAGTAAATTAATTCTTTAATGTTCATAATATTTACAAATCTTTTAATTTTCTAATTGTTTTGTGATCATTAGTAATTTTTTAGTGGGGCCATTAGCTGTCAATATAAGCATTCTTTTGAGGTGAATTGAGAAAATGTTTAAAATGCCTTTCTATATAGGGTATATAAAGCCACAGGATATCAACACAGGCTTTGTAATTTGATTTATAAGCTTCGATGACCCATCCCTTGGAAAGCAATATTGTGAAAGGGTGGTAAGAACAAAACACACACACACACACACGCCTATACCTTGATTTTATGCACAGTTGTCATAGTACATAAGAGCACAGAGAGCGAGTGAGATAACACAGTAAGACAGGTGGGAGATTAGAAAAGTGTCATCACTCACTTATGATGTTATTCCTTTTCCTCAAGAGGCAGAGAGAAAACTATCATCTCTTTATCTTAATTTCAATAAAGAAAGCTCTGAATGATGTCACCATGGATGAAAATGATTTCATGGAAATCATTATGTGTTGAAGAATATCCCAAGGGAATAGAAAGATAGGAAGATTGTTTTATTGAATCACAGAAGATGCAGTATAAATATTCTATACAAGCATATCCCCATGTGAGATATAGAATCTAATTTGGGATTTGCAACTCTTTCATCAAAGCATCAGGTTTGTGATCTTGGGAAGTATTTACCTTGAAGGTGGGACAAATCACAGCCCTAGGTTTTTAGACAACTAGAAATGGACTTTGCTTATCTCCATTTTCTCATTTACATTTAAATCTTATTGAGTGAATGTCCAAGAAGTTTAAAATATTGTGATATGACCTTATATAACTTATTTGACAAGGGACTGACTAATAAAATAATCTTTAATAGAGCTGTAATTTCTTATGGCATTTTATTGGCAATTACTGGAATCTAATAAATGTTTTACAGCTCAACCAATTCTTTGGGGAAATTTATGCAACACATGAGAAAAACATGTACTGAAAAGAAAAAAAAAGTGCAGAAACAAGACAATCTCAAATTAAAGCATATATGTATTCTATAGAAATGGTTTTGTTTGTTTGCTTTTATTTAAAAGGTCTTACCTTTAAAGAGATCTCAAACAACAGTTAGAATAAGCTGAATTGATTAACTCTTTCAAAGAGTTTCTAAGTATCTACAGGTAGTTTAAAAAAGGAAAAGAGAAAAGTCTTGTCTCATACCAAGAAATGTTTTGAAGTGGTCTATCATTATTAATTAACTTAAAATTTTCTGTCAAAACATTAGTCACATGTTTGCTATTAACGTCAACTTAATCAGTGCTTTCATGTGGAAACCTCAGATTTCTGCCCGATACTGCATTTCAAGACAATGCTCCAAGAAAGGGGTGATTGTGGGGGAGGGAAGCTTTGTTAATAAGACATGTCTAATCATTCTATAATTACCATTTAAAATAAATGACACTCAAACAAAAAATGTGAGAAAAAATAGATTAAAATAGAGCTATTGCTCACACAAGATCGACGGTTTTTCCCTCTATTTCAAAGTCAACCAGTAGCAGATAGGCAAGGACCCAATTAATTGGATAAATGAAATATTTATGTAAATTCTTAGAAAGCACTCTAAGACATAGCGGCCAAATGATTTATTTGCATGTGCCCTTTGAATAATAGATGTAAGAGTAAAATAAAAAACCTTCATTGTTCTGTTCATCTCCTCTTTTATTCATGTTCATTCTTTTATCTCCTCGTTATACCTTTAAAAGTATGTTTAAATAAGTGTGATTGCTTTTAAATATTTCAATACTATACCAGTTTGACAGGTATAGGGTGGTTTAATGGAAAGAGTATGTTACTTTATGTTGTGAGATTCAGGTCTAAATCTTGACTATCTGATGTAAGAAAAGTTCTTTTATTATTTTCTTAAAATTCATTTTTTAAAAATTGTTACTCATTTTAAATCATGACTGTACCACTTATTATGTATGTGCTTTGGAATATATGTTTTCTAGTCTCAGATTCTTCATTTGTGAAATATGGAAAAATGACACCCACTTGAACCTTTGTTGTTAGGTAATATATGTAGAAATGTCCGTCCAACATGATGCCAGAAGAACGGGAAGCACAGTAAATATTGGTTGAATCTGAAAAAAGTGTGTAAGAGCATTAAAAGGAATTCACTTTATTGGGTTAGGACCACTAACCTTTTCTTTTTTGGGGGTGGTCACATTCTTTTTGTTTTAATTGTAGTATAGTTGGTTTACAATATTGTGTTAGTTTCAGGTGTACAGCAAAGTGATTCAGTTATAAGTGATTCAGTTGTAACAATACAGAGAATTATAAATTTTTAAGGGAAAATTAAGGGAATTAATGGAAGCATAAAATAGAAAAACTTTAATAATTTCAAATCACATTGTTAATTTCTAAAGGGGCTATACATCCTTCTTGCACCATGAATCCTGTATGGAAAGTCAGAAGAATGTCTTTAAAAAAATCATCATTCAACACTTTATAACTGAGTAGCTCTACTTGACTAACATAACCCCAGTGGCTGAAAAAATATTACCTATTCTATAAAATCAGGCTGGCCAAAATCGTTAATGGTGCTTTATTGGCATTGATCGACTGCCTCATTGCTTCATCAGATAGTTTTTCATGAGTAATTGTAGGTCACTACTTGTAAAGTGGATGAATTTGCATAGGGCACATTAATCAACAATCATTCCTGCTTTGAGAAACAATGAAACAGATGGCAATAGCAATAGTACAAGTGACTGACTTTTGCCTCAGCAGTCTGGGTGGATGCTCAATCAAGAAAATTTGTTTATTGTGGTGATGATTTATTTTAGCTCCCAAGTGCTGTCTCTAAGTAGCAGTTCAAGGAATAAGACCTTCTGAAATGTCTCTAGGCTTTTTTCCCCCTAAAATTGCAATAGCAAAATGATGTCTTTAGTATTACATGTTAAAAGATAAATACCTTCATAGGCTATTTCCCATTGGCATTCATTTTTCAGTGACTTCAAGGGTGTAGGTTGTAATTTCTGCCTAATGCCACTTGTTTATAAGCTGACTTTGGTAAACATCACTGCTGTATTTCAAATTTACTCTTTAATCTGAGTTTATTATGGGCTCATCCCCTAGGCTAGCCTGAACAATTATTTTTTATTTCTTCAAGTTTAAGAATCATAGCATCAGCTCTGGAAAAAGCATATGTTCACAGTTACTGTCATTTTTTTTATAAGTTAATTGGAGGAAAACAAGACCTATTCTAGTTTGACATGATCCTTGCTATTGGGCAGAATGAGATGGGGAAGCAGAGTATATGATTCCATCAGGTGCATTTACTCCACATCAGTGTTGGCTTTTAGCAAAACATAAAAGATATTTATATAAAAATTCATGGGAAAAGTTCACAGTAGAAAATGTCAAAGTTGTAATCTCTAGAAGAGAAGAAATCAGAGTGATGACACCAAGTATTCAAGACTGATGATAGGGAAGATACATTTTATGTCCACAAAAGATGAAGCAATTCTAAAGTCAGCAAACATTTTAGGAATTAGGGGACCATTGCTACGTGAGAGTGATTTTTTTTAACTTTAAGAATAATTACTTGCTCTCAAGTACGGTATCAACTTTGTAGCACCTCTGTCCTTGGAAACTTTAAGAACAAGTTGCGTGTAGTGATTTCAGAATTGATATCCAAGTGTGCAGGTGAATAGACCAGATGGACCTTGGTCCTTTCCAATTACATAATTCTATGGTGATAGGAAATCTCAAATTCCAATCTTGTCTTGGCATATTTGGTTGGTTCCTGACAGGAAAGCAGCTGGTGTTTGTGGTTGTGTAATGAAACTTCAAACATCAATTGGGCTAACTGTACTAAAATATGAAGAAAAGCATTCTGGTTTGGTAATTTTCATTTAACTATTTCTCATAAATTTTATACACTTCACTTTGAACTGGGTAATTGAGCTCTTGTTTTATCCCCATTCAATACTAACATCAGCAAAATCTGGAACTCTATGCATGGATTGGAGGACATGCACGCAGAATCACATTTTGGCAGAAGTGAAATCCAGCAGGTATACAGGGAGCTCAGCTCGGTGCTCTGTGATGACCTAGATGGGTGGGATGGGGGGGTGGGAGGGAGGTCCAAGAGGGAGGGGATATAGGTATACATATAGCTGATTCACTTCATTTGTACAACAGAAACTAAAACAACATTGTAAAGCAATTATACTCCAATTAGAAAAAACAACAACAACAACAAAAAATCGAGCAGGTAGTAGGTAGTAGGTAGTATCTAGCAGATATAGTTATTATAATGTCTTGGAAAAGGTCCCTAAGATTAAGGGAAAGAGTCTATTCTAACACTTAAGTAAAACACAAAAGCAAAGTTTATATGAAAAGTTTATGTGAAAAGCTAAGTAACTGAACTCCAGCCATACAACTCAGCACCAGGTCAGACTGCCAGAAAATAGCAGACTTAACTGTGAAACTGAGACTTCAGTGCCTGGTCTTGAAGTAAGTGAGAAAAGCAAGACAGAGATTTAGACCTAGTAGGATCAAAGTAATAGGTGGGATACCAAGAATGAGACTGATGTACAAACAACTTCCAAATCTAGCTACCAAAAGTAGGCTCTAATGTGTGCAATGACACAGATACAAAGAAAGTGAAAGCCCATTTTTCAGTAGGATACTGTCAGGGCAGGAAGAGAATGTTTATGCAGAGTGCCTTAAATTGCTTAATTTTTCTTCTTGACTCTATTACTGATCCCAGGAATTGGAACTGGCTTAAACTACAGGTGAAGGTCAAGAAAGCCCAGCTGAGAGGAAGATTTGGAACCATGAAGTGTCTAATAAAAACCTTGGAGAGAAACGAGGTTACCTCAGGTGCACTCGCTTGAAGACTGGCAGTGTTACTGGATAAGGTGAAGATGAGGAACTGTGAGTCTGAGTAACAAGTAAGATTAGGACTACAGACTCATCTGGTGCTGCCAAATGTAAGAAATGTGTAGTCATTTGAGTGCAGCAGGGTAAACATAGTAGAGGACTAATTTGTGCAGCTACTGTTCTAGCTTATTGCACATCTTTGGCACATAGAAGTGCTTAATTGCTACAGACATGGCCTCTTATGCTAGTCTAGGGGTCTTTCTGAGCTATTTTTCTCTGAAATATTTCATAAGGGTGAGTATGAGCTCCAAGACCAGAGACAGTGAGATTAAAAAACAACAACAACAACTATATTCTACCTCCTGTGCCCTTATGTTTAATGATTATTTTTAAGTCACTAAATGTCACAGGTGAAAATCAGTAAAGTCAGTCAAAAGTCCATGACAATGACATGCCTCAGGAATAAAAAAGAAACATTCCCATTAAAACTAGTCATTACAGAGATCTGCCTGCACCATGGAGCCATAACTTTCCATCGCATTTTAGCAGGATTAACTAATAAAATCAAATGAATTTTAATTCAAATAACAAAGATCTGATATTTGGATTTTTTTTCCAATGGAAACAAAAAAAATCTTATTACAAATAATTCCCCCATATCAGAATTTTCTTTCCAGTTTAATTTATTTTTATAATATGGTGTCATGTCTTGGAAAAAATGGAAATAATAATAGAAATCCATTTGATATTCAGTAAGGTTTTCCTATTGGTCACACATATTATACAAATCAATAAATACATACGTACAATAAAGATTACATTGATATTGCTTATGGATATAGTTGTGCTAGTTATTCTCTGTGAAATAGGGTTGAATTGCCAAGACACAAGTTCCTAACAATTATTAATGATATGTTACTTTTCCAACCTAAGAGAACCTACTCATTTGATGGTCATAAAAACTGCTTAAATTATTACCATACTATGCTATTTTAACTATTTGATAATATTATTGGGGAGACAGTTATGAATGCTATAGTCAATATCTCTAACCCATATTAATTTCTCCTTTCTTTGGAATTATAAAGATTAATATAGTTTTATAAAGATTAATATAATGTAAGGATAACTGTTCTCCCAGCTTATAAAGTATCAGATCATTTTGAAAAGTCACTGTAGTTTTTTCAGAGAAATATTTGTATATATATATATATATATATATATATATATATATATATATTTATATAATTTTTTGAATTTCAGTATTTCCGTTCTTAAATTTTTAGAGATCTAAAAAAAGGTTTGGAATGATTTTAAGAGAAAAGACACAGGATATTATGTGGCCTAGGACAAAATAATTATTCTGCAGTATTTAATCATGTCTAATATTCATGCTAATGATCTAGTTTTAGACTAGTGAACAATTGAGAGTATACTGCCATTGTTTTATCAGAGTCTTGCTATAAAATGAGGCAAAAGTATTTTTCAAAAGACTGAAAATGATGGAGTTTTGCATAATATGAAAACTTTGACATTCTACTCTTTAGTAAGACTTCCTTTCGTAACCCTACTCCTGCACATTTAAAATGTATTTTTTATACCCTTGACAGTAAAGAACAGCTTTAATTATTCTGAAATCTGAAGGTGAGAAGTTAAGACACATGTACTTAGAAAACAATAACATAAAAAATAAAAGAGAAACTTTGGCTTTCTCAGATGGCACACAGTTTCTGGAAGATTTGACATTCTTCCAATAAAATTTCCAGTGACATGGAATTTTCCTGGTATATCTATATATTTAATTAAATAGCGAAGCTTATTCTAAACAAACAGATGTTTATGGTTCTGCTTGACTGAAAACCTTTCTCTTTGCCAAATATTATTGTTTGGAGAGTCATTAAAGGTCTGACTAGAAACAACTCTACATTAAAAGAAGAGAACACAATTTAGTTTGCAGTAATTAAGTCACTTGATAGCAAGTGGGGCTGCACTGGAGCAACGAACGGATTTTTGCCGAAGCTGCTATACAGCTCGCAAGTGAGCTTAGATGTCAGCATATGTTTTCCAAATAAGTCAGGTATCCCTTTGCATATGCACTTACTTGCTTTGGAAAAGCAACTCAGTTCACTGTTGGACAGAAAACACCCTATAAGAAAATAGGTTCTTCACCCAGTGAGCTTGGAAAGCACTCAAATAAGCAAATTTAAGCAGGTTTTCTTGTTTCAGCAAAATTCTAAGAGTATTTAATATGCAATTGTGTCTTGTGAGTAAACTGGAGATGAATGTTTTCCAAAATTGACTACTAAACTTCTTTTCCCCCATAACGTTTCATGGTATTGGTAGTTTGGGGGATTCACTTCTGGGTATACTGCTCTGAAGTGTTATTCAGGTAGTAAATCTAATCTACCTCTGACATTGTGGAATTGATCTACCTCATGCCTCACTTCCCCAGACACAAACTGGCTCATAAAAGAAATTACCTGAAATGTCTGCCTTCTAGGCAGACTCTTCCCTACTATCTACTTCCTTCTTTAGCTTGTGCTTGTTCCCCTAGTTCTAAGTTTTGGACTCCATGAACTTGTTATAACACCAGAATGGCAGGATAAGTAGAGGAACGTCTTTTCCTCTCTCCCCACCACCAGCTCTCTAAAATAATTTGGTAAGCACACTCACTCAGCTTCTTACTTTCCCCAGTACTCTAAAAGAGGGAAGAGATATGGGAACATATGTATATGTATAACTGATTCAGTTTGTTATAAAGCAGAAGCTAACACACCATTGTAAAGAAATTATACTCCAATAAAGATGTTAAAAAAAAGAGTATTACTTTTGTGAGCTCAGTTTGAGGTTTTTATAACACAGAATAGAATTGATAGAGGCAGAGCAGAGATAGTGGGAAAGAGATTAATAATAATAATAACTACCAATAAGAAAATCATACTGCTGGCTTTTCTGGAACAGCTACTGTTTGTCAAGAATACAGTAGTAAATGAAATAGAAAGAAAAGGAACAGAAGCAGGAACATCTGTCAAGCTACATAATAAAAATAATCATAAAAAAGGCAGGAGGAAAAGAGAAAAGTCTTGCTGGCTGAAGAGGCAGGAGCAGGTACAATACGTAGGAATAGGCTTGAGTGAAGCCTTTGGAACCACTACAAGGATGAAAGACAATTTAGGGTGAGAGTAAAGGTAATTCTGAAAAGCATCTAATTGATTCTGATTTGAATCTCCTTTAATTATCTAGGTAAAAACTGGGATTCCTTGTTAATTACTTTTAGCTATTGGGCTAGTTTCCACGAATGAATATAACTTATACAAGGACAATGAGGCACTTTGAGTTAAATTTAGATTGTATTAGCTTCTTCCACTGGCAAACCTTCTGGACTTGTGGCTTTTAGTTTCTTATCAGTTCTTTGTTCTGCCCACTGTCTTGGTTTTGACAGTACCATCTGTCTTGAATGAGAGATTTCTGTACCATTTCTAAGCCCTGCCATTCCAAAAGAGACTACCCCTTAGCCTTGAGTTCTTTCTTCCCATCACCCTTTCCTATCCATAGTCAGTGGGACAGGGCACTTTGTTAATTACCTTCCAATATCTTCTACTTGGAAATAGAGAAGTTCTCATGTGGTGCTAAAGAATTGACTTCTCTGTTGGTCCAATTTCCGACCAATCCTGCTTTGTTGATGCTTGTTAATCTGTGTCCTGTCTGTGCCACCGTGTTTTTAGACCAAACAAATGAAAATTGAAATGATAATTTCTTTATATCAGAGACTCAAGATGTCCACAACTCAGCTGGGGCTAGGAAAAGTAAAATCCTTAGAGTTCTATTTATGAATATGCAGAGCCAAAGAAGGGAGAAGAAAGAGAAATTGGAAAAAGAGAGTTCAGAAGCTGTGAGAGCCTGGATTGTGCATCAGACCGAAGCATGGAAGCAAGGATATCTGCATGTGGATAGTAGAGACTTTGCTCTGCTAGTCAGCAGAATTGAAGAAGCCATGAAATAGGCAGAAGGCAGGGTAAGGACATATATGTAACTTCCCTTTATGCAGTCAAGGCTTGGAAGACTCCTTGTCCACACCTTACTGGGCTGACATTTGTACTATCCATGGAAAACTCTCAATCACACTGCAACCACACAAAGTTCAGATGTCATATTTCAAGATGTAAAAAGGTATACTTTTATTGCTATATTTTTTTCTCCTCTTAGTTTTCCCCAAGTTAAAAAAGTTACTCTGTCTCTAACACTCTGTGCCAAATATCTGCACTCATTTATGTATTACCTAACCATGACGTGTCTCTGCCTGTGCAATGTGTCTCTCCTCTAGGCACCCTGTGATTTGGCAGCATGCCACGACAATTCATCACATTTTCATATCTTGCTCCAGCTTGACTGGCGAGAGAACACACAACAGGGTCTCCTATTTGCATATACATCCTTGTCCTTTTTTGTTATTTTCTATGAAGGTCTCCTGTTTAACCATTTTGCTTCTTTTAAGAAGAGGTCATAAAATAATTTACAAATAAAGACTTGATGAAGGGATTCACATTTAGGTTTGCTTATCACATATGAGATCATATAATATTACGTTTTTCCTCTGTTGTTTTTCATGTACATTTTGCACTAAACTTTAAACTTTTTGCATGTTACTATGTGCAAATCTTATGACAATTACTCCATTGCTTTTATTATTTATCCTTTCTATAAATTCCCTTCTTGTTAATTGCTTTTTCCTATTTAGATAGTAAAAATTGAGTCTCATAATGATGTTAGATGGCATTTTAAAGAGAAGCATCACATGCTTATTTGTTTTTGAAACAGTACTGGCTTTTTAATACTCCATTGAAGTCCTCATTTAATTTTTCTATCAATCTGTCATATGGTTTATGTTTCATATTACCTTGATTCATAAATAGGTATATTTACCATTTTTCTTAGAATAGACTTGTTTAGAGCCTTTGCCATCTTACGATTTATATCTTTTTATTTATACAGAAGTTATTCATCATCATGCACTTTTTATACTTGAATATTAAATAAGGGAAAGGTTCATGTAATTTCTCAGAAGTTTCTTTCAGCCTAACTGACAACAGGTATTTGGTTAGAATTTGCAACAAATCTAATGCTCAACACATGGAATTGAATGTACAACTTTTTCTTCATTTCTTACTGAATCTGGCTAGCACACCACAAGGTGAATCTGAAGTCATTTGAGGCTTTCTGCCAATAACACTGTGGAATGTGTGGAAATGGGAGATGATAGTGATGATTTTTTCAGCTTCAAATATTTAGGGAATGCATACATTCTATTAAAAATATACATAGTGAATCGAGCAGAAAGATAGCTAGTGGAGTATAGATTTTTATGTATTTGTGTGAATTTGCTCTGTTTAGATACAGGCAACACATAGACAGGAACTACCTTATGCATTTTTCCAACTAACACAGAACTAGCACAGTAGAAACTCAGGACAGTTTTAGAAGGAAATGAATTAACTCCAACAATTTTAGGAGCAGTAGTAAGCACCTACTATTTTTTCGTTTCTCATATTTATTCTTCATTCTTCTGTTAACTCTAACTAGGTTTCTTCTGGAAACCACCCTCACCCCCAAATTCAGCTTCCATGACTAAAGTGAAGCTTTTATCTGGTTCAAAGTTAAAGCCTGTGACCTATATGTAAGTCAATTAATGCATCAATCCACCAATGCATTGGGTTCATGTCCCAATGAATTGAAGGAATTTTCTTAGAGAAATATTTAGAATGGTACTCTTGTTCTTAAGCATGGACTAAAACTCAGTAAACACTGGCTAGGGAGAAGCTGTAATCATCCTGTGACCATGTAGGAGGCCATCCCGTGGTAACTGAGGATAGAAGCGCATAGACAAAGGCAGAATTAAGAGACAGAAAAAAACTAGTTCCTTGATGATGCAATTAAAACCACTGCCTCTGGCTTTGGAGACAGCCATATCTTGAGACCTATTAGCCTAGTGAGACAAAACAAAAAACCAAAAAAAACCCCTCTATTTTCTTCAATAGAGACTTTACATTTTTGCAATTGAACGTTTCTTTAACAACAAGAAATAAATCACTAAGGCTCCACTGTAGAAAAATTGAATGAAGTCTTTGCTCTCTCATTCTATCCAAGAATAGAACCAGAGTCTACATCTCAACTATTTAAGCAGTGGCTTTCAAACTATACCCAAACTGTGCCCTCATCCAAGGGCTCCTGGGAGAGAAGGATAGAGACACAGAGTTCTAGAACGCCATGCTGAATCAACCAGAGACACTCCACATCTCTACTGAGCTTTTGCAGGAAGAGTTCTGAGACTAAGACAAGTTTGAAAGCTACTGGTTAAAACTGTGTTTTTATACCTCTTAAGTAGACAGCAGAACTGAAGGATGTATGTATGGCTCTGTTTTAAAAAACTCAATGGTAATACTATAGAACCATGTTTACATTTATAATCTTTCCCCTTAATAAAAAATGGCATTATCCAGTGGTAACTAAAATCACTCTACAGTTTATGACATCTTTTAACTTTCGTCATTTAGTGTTTTACTTCTCTTCCTGCAGTCATGGAAAACTAAATCCCTGGTATCTTTTACATAATTTTAATATGCATGAAAAAGCACATTTCTTTAACTAGTACTTCGTTAAATAAGTCAAATCAAGTATTCACATTTATCTAGTGAGACTTTCCTTTAATAAAGGAATATATTTAATTTCTAAAAAAATTACATAAAAATTTAGGCTTGGGTTGAAGATTATGTTAATTAGTAAGGAAGCAGCAAGTCTCCCATCATCTTGCTGCTGTCCCTCAATAAGGCAGTAGTTATAAAATAGAAAAAAGGATAATGTATGCAAACAAGATAAAGCATTTTTAAAAAGTGTTGCTCAGTAATAGGCACACACACCTACTAAATATTAGTCATCACTGAGTCATCATCATAATCATGATCAATCATCACCTCATCTTTAAAATTCTTTTTAGATGTAGCATTCTACAAATCTGTAAATAATTACTAAAATGGATTCCCATATTACTATGTAAATAAACTTTTTATTTGGAATAATTTTAGGTTTACAGAAAAGCTGCAAAGAGAATACAGAGGGTTCCTATATACCGTTCAACCAGCACCACCAACTAAGATAAATGGTCTAAATAATTTTGTCATTAATATTCAAAACCTATAAATCTAATCACTAATCTTTATAAAATAAATCACGTTTAGACACCTCTGATTTGCACATGCAAATCAATTTTCTTGAATAGCACAATAGCCTAAAGCAAAAACAACACTAAAGCAAATGGTTGATTACTTCCAGTCATAGCATTAAAATGAACAGGACTTTGTTTGTAAATCTCAATTAATCACAAATTAAAACTGGCAACTTATCTAAAGATAGGATTAAAAAAAAGATGAGTCATTTAATAATAGCCTACATAGATTCATAGCTAATTATTTATCCTACAACTGAAAGAAGAAAAGAAAAAATATTTTACACTATAGAGCATGAATCTTGAATAAACTTAAAATATTTTAACCCAGTTTTTAATATTCTGGAACATATTGTCAAGGGAAGTTGCCAAATCTATTTTTATTGATTTTTTCCTTTAATTAGGTATGCATTTTCTTGGAGATCTAAAATGCATTGGTGCCAGAAAATGGAAATAGATTCAAAGCTTTCTTTGACTTCCTAATAAATTTTAAACTCTGTAGTTGCTTCCATTGGTCCAAAAACACAGAGATGAAGGATCACCTCTATAATCTCAAAGTGTAATACAGCATTACTAAGTGTATTCTCATGATCTGGTGCAAGTACCTTCTAATACAATGATTATATATTTCATATAGATTTGATTCACTTTCCAAAATCTCTTTGTTAACAGTAACCAAAGCAACAGTTGTCTGAACATCTGTCCATGAGGAATTGGCTCGAAATGACTAACTCACTTCATAAAGAGCAACAAGAGCTCTTTGATTTTAATGCTTTTCACACCCAATGGATTTGGGCCAAATGAAAGCTCTCTATATATCTCTCACAGGTTACAGTGTCCAAACACTTTGCTCTGTCTTAAAAAGTGAAGTTTAGCCTTTTTCTTTCATTAGCTCTTGGGATATTTCTACAGTGGTAAGTTGACTGGCATGTGCCATTTATGGCAACACATGCTATGAGAGAATAAAAGCTATTAGCAGAATCATTGATAGAATATAATTAAATTTCCTTCTGGTCCCTGAAGGCTCCACACTGAACCACATATTGACATCTGCACCTGACTCAGCAGCATGGAACTGCACTTTTGCTAATTTTCATTTATTTTCATGTGCTCGCCTCTGATCCTGACTTCACAGTTGTTCAGAAACTGTACTTGTAAAATTTACTTCTGAGTAACAAGAAACTATCAGAAAAGCAATTACCCCAACTTGTGTAGAACCCCAGATTCACTTCATATGTCATGCTTCTCTAGGATATGAGTTTGTCAGTCGCCAGTGTCATTCTGGGTACAATCCACTATTACATGGATGTAGTATTTAAAGTAGAACAAACTTCAAGCTGCCTTTTACTAACCCATGGGCACATTTTAAGTGGTGTGCTTAATTGCAAGCCCTTTGTATTTTTGCTGGCAGAATATCCTCTGTTCCCAGGAAGGAAAACAAAACTGAAGTTGATGATGAGCAACAACAACAACAAAAAACAACAACAAGGACTAAGTTTTATTGAGAAGCAACTGTATTGGATGTTCTAAATTCAAATGAAAACCAAGAGATGAATATGATGGCTAATGTAAGGGTCTACATCAAAAGTCATTTATCTGTTGAATTGAGGAAGCATTTAATATAAAAAAGAAAGTAAACATTTGCATGGGGCTGAACCCTAAAGGTTCCCTGAGGAAGATATTTTTAACTTCTGTGTGTATAGGAAATGTTTAAGGAACTTGAATTCTTGAAACTCAGCTTCTATATATCATGGAATACAGTCTCAATACACAAAGAGACACTTATTCAACACTACTAATCAAAGCAATACAACTTACATAATCAATGAAATACTACATTTGCCTATCGAATTGGTAAGTTATGGGCAAAACGAAGATTTCAGTTACTGAAGTTTGAAGCACAAATTGATATAACTTTTTTTGAAAGACATTTTAGCGATAATTATCAAAATATTTCAAGAAGCTTATAATTGTTAATATAATAATTCTACTACTCAAATTTAGTATAAATGTGTGCACAAAAAAAAAAAATATATATATATATATATATATATATAAGGATGTCTATTTTGCACATTTATACAATAGCAGATTTGGAATTAAATGTCTCATAATATACTAAATGAATTATAACATCTATGCAATAAACTACTATGTACTTACAAAATAAAATCAAATAATATTTTTTACATGGAAAGATGTTTATTATGTTGAATGGCCATTCAGGATAGAAAGTAACACGCATTTTGTTAACTCAGAATGGTACTTCTGGAGGTAGAGATAATGGATATTTTATCTCTCTTTTGTTTGTACTTTTTTCATGCATATATTATATTATTTGTGTAATTAAAAATTTTTCGACCGACAAATAATTAAGAAAAGAATGACACCCAATTGGTAAACAGAGAAATTGATCATTTGTATACATTATTGTTTAAGTGTATTTCTGGCAGTATAATCAGCAATATATGTCAAAATCCTTGAGAATAGTTGGTTGAGTAAATTTCCTAGAAATAAAACCCAAGGAGACAGTCAGAGATTTAGACAAATACTGCTTGCACAAACTTAACAAAAGTTAGTTATGAGAATGAACAATAAAAATGAGTGCAAAGGTCCAACATAAGAAAAATGATTAACTAGGTGACCCTGCATCCATTTGATTGTGTCTTATATAGCCAGTAAAAATAATACTTAGTATATATTTAGTAAAAGTTTCCAATGGAGTGAAAATGCCCATAATATAACATTTAGTGTACACATCACTATATACAAAATTTTAGATAAACTGTGATCCCAATGAAAATATGCAAAGAGAAAAATAATTCAAAAATTTACTAGTAGAGTAAAAGGCAAAACATTAATAGTGATTGTTTTAAAGGTGAGATTACAGATGATTTTTTTTCGCGTTTCTTTGTAATTTTCTAAACTTTCTGTTTCCTACAGTGGGCATATACTACTTTTCTAGATCATGCATAGTTTTTCTCATCAGTAGCAACAAATTAAAACAAGCACCTACTGGTAGAGACCAGGGTTTAGGACCATTTTAAGACAGAGAACAAGCTCTAGATTGATGTATTGTTCAAAATATAGGGCTAAGAGAAAATATCACACTCTCTAAATAAGAATATATATATAGTTTTCTCAGGGTATATGCCCAGTAGTGGGATTGCTGGGCCATATGGTAGTTCTATTTGTAGTTTTTTAAGGAACCTCCATACTGTTCTCCATAGTGGCTGTATCAATTTACATTCCCACCAACAGTGTAAGAGGGTTCCCTTTTCTCCACACCCTCTCCAGCATTTATTGTTTGTAGATTTTTTGATGATGGCCATTCAGTGGTGTGAGGTGATAGTTCATTGTAGTTTTGATTTGCATTTCTCTAATGATTAGTGATGTTAAGCATCTTTTCATGTGTCTGTTGGCAATCTGTATATCTTCTTTGGAGAAATGTCATTTAGGTCTTCTGCCCATTTTTGGTTTGGGTTGTTTGTTTTTTTGACATTGAGCTGCATGAGCTTCTTGTATATTTTGGAGATTAATCCTTTGTCAGGAGCAGGACAGGAATAAAGACACAGACGTAGAGAATGGACTTGAGGACACGGGGAGGGGGAAGGGTAAGCTGGAACAAAGTGAGAGAGTAACATTGACATATTTATACGCTACCAAATGTAAAATAGATAGCTAGTGGGAAGCAGCTGCATGGCACAGGGAGATCAGCTAGGTGCTTTACGACCACCTAGAGGGGTGGGATAAGGAGGGTGGGAGGGAGATGCAAGAGGGAGGGGATATGGGGATATATGTATGCATATAGCTGATTCACTTTGTTATACAGCAGAAACTAACACAACATTGTAAAGCAATTATACTCAATAAAGATATTAAAAAAAAGAGAATATATATATATGGTCGAGAATTATGTGCTCAACTAAATCCTACCTGTTCTCCAGGATCTAACTCAAGTCCCAGTGTAATTCTTTCTAGACCATACCAGCCCCAGTATGATATAACTTTTTTCACTAATTTGAATGACTAATGCCTATATTTATAGACTAGCAAGGGATTAAACACTATCCTGTGTTATTTATATATTTAGGAAAGGGCTAACTACATTACTGCTTCTAAAAATACTTTTTTATATACACAGCAATTTCTGAACTGTCCACTTCTGGAATGTTAATGAGAAATTGATCCCAGTCAGCATCCACTTCTGAGTGTGACTCTCAGCCACTACATATTCATTTTTAAGATGACCTTGTGATTTGTATCATTGCTCTACCCTCACATCTTACCTCAATAAACATGTTCAGACTTACATTCCATTTGGTAATGAGAATACATAAATGAATAAGAAAAAATTTATATATTTTTAATTGCTATTAGAGACAACAAAGAGTGACTAAAGCAATGTTTCTTTTTCTCTCTGATAACAGTGTAGATAGCAGGTCATTGTTTACATGCTCCATTTTTTCCCCGAAATCCAGCCATCTCTTATCCTGTTGTCCTGCTATGTCTAATATTGTTTGTCATCATTACCGCATCAAAGCAGCAGAATAGATGAGGCATTCTTCTCCCCTTAAGGATACAGCTTGGAAGTTGCACACATTTCCTCTCAAATCTTATTGGCTACATGTGTGCTTGTCCAGTACAATAGCCCCTAGACACAGATGGCTATTGAGGATGTGAAATTTAGCTCAATATTAAATTGAGATATGTTGTAAGTTTAAAACACAATGCACTTTGAAGACTTTGTATGAAAAAATAATGTAAAATATATCCTTAGTACTTTTATATTGCTTTCATGTTATAATGATACTATTTTGGATATACTGGATTAAAACATCTTTAAAATTACTCTCATGTATTTCTTTTTACTTTAAAAATATAGCTAATGGAAAATTTTATATTACATACATGGTTTGAATTATATGTCTATTGGAATATAGTGGGCTAGACATTTGCCATGTGGTCAAATCTACTTGCAAGAGAGCTGGGAAATATATTTTGGAAATCTATGTGTCCTCTGAAATCTAGGGGATTTGTTTACTATGACATAGAATGGAATAATGGGAAGGAGGAGATAAATTGTAGTATCTTCCATATGGAATTTCCTTTCAGGGAACACAGATTTATCACAAAAAAGAAATAAGTTCATGTTTTAGGAATAGGAGTTGTTGGGAGGAAACTCTTCATAGGTGTTTTGCATTTCTGCAAGTCTTGTGAGGCACTGACTTCCCTTTGTTCCAGACTATCTTTTCAAAGATGTTTGTATAGTGGATGTCCTTGGATGATATAGTGTCTTGCTTGATAGCAAAGGACAGGCAGGCATGCTTTCTGCCTCCACATTTTAAAAGAGTGAAGTTTCCTAAGCTCAGGGTTTATCTCCTATAATGCAACCCATTGCAAGTACAGGTACCATCTGGCCCTCTTCACATGGCTCTGTGGGATTCAGAGCTCAGGGAACAGTGTAAAAATGGTGATACTCTGACTACTGTTTTTGCTCAAGTAATATACTGTTCTTTGTCTCTGATCCAAAAGTCTTGTGATTTCCAACAGCATCTATGAAAATGTGGCAGATTCTCTTGTTACCTTCAGGTAAGGTCAAATTCAGACCCTTTACAGTTCTTGATAAGTGTATTTGTCAGTTGTATTTTATGTAACCTTAACAGAAATGTATAATAGCTATTAAGAGTTAAATATTTAAAGCACAGTCTTAGAAGTTTGGCAATTCTACCACACATGACCATTGTATGATGTTGCACAAATGACTTAATTTTCTTGTACTCCATTTTCCTATCTCAAATAAAATTCTACCTCATAGATTCATCATAAAGATTGTATGAGATAAATCTGTATAAAATGCTTAGAAAAGTGCCAGGCACATGGTTTCACTCAATTAATGTTGTTATTACAAATTAGATGAGGAATAATGGCTAAATGCAATAAAAACAAAATTGCATTGAGCAAATCTGACAGCAATTTGTTTTATATGGTTAATTATACATGGTTGGCATTGTGCAAAAAACCAAAAGAAAAAAGCTATTCTGATTGGATATAACAATATTACTGTTTTGGAGTATGACACATGGCTGGCCCTGGAAATTGACATATGGCAAAATACTTGGAAGTCCCTAATTATATTCAAGAGGAATTTTTGTCAATTGGGGGCTTCCTTTCAGAAATGTTGAGATTTATCAACTGAGTGTTAAAGACTGAATTTAAAGAAAGAAAATTGTTAGATATTTCTAGGCAGTTAGACTGTTGATAAAGTCTATTTTGAGTCTCCTACTTTTCCCCACATCCTCTAAGTTCCTTGGAAATTGCTCCCTACATAGGACTTCACTTGCTGCAGATGTGATTGTATCTAATGGATTATTGGTTCTCTCATACTTGATCTAGTTTCTCATTATCACATAATTAATGTTCATGATTGGATTCTTTGAACAAGGTTTTTCTAGACTATAATCTTGTTGAATGGAGGAGCCAAATCTTTTCACCTTTCTATTACTGGCACTCCCCTGTGATGCTTGTCATATAGAAGGGACTCCATTTCATTGAATCAGGAAATGAAAGACAGTTCCATTTTTCTGAGTCAGAGAGAGTCTACAGCTAAAAGTGCTGATTATGTTACGTGAAAATGAAAGCATTTTTGAGTGTCCTGTGGATTAACCTGAAGGGATACTTGGTAGGAAGGCATGGTACAACAGATGAAATTAAAGTACTGTACAAAGTTTCCTTGGATTATCAGTAGTGAATAGAACACCTAAGGTTCCTACCCATATAGAACTTGGACCTGGCACATTAGCTTATTGATGATCATTTCTGTCTCAATTCCCATGACCACCTCCTTTTTCCGTGGGCCCAAGGGATGATTTAATCTTATAATATCACTTATGCTTTGCCATCACTATTAGCAGGTGAAAATATATGATATTCTTCTTTGGGAGACATGTGAGGCTCTTCTATGAGGAACTGCATCAAGAACAGTCTAAGTAGGTGTTTCTATGTCTGAAAAAAATCTTGATAAATAATCTCAGTGCATAAGATGCCTTAACTAATGACCCATTTCTTGATTTAGGAGTATAGATATTTTAATTATCATTAGAAAGAAAATTTCTTAGGATTTCCATCTCTCTGCTTACATTAACCATCTGTTCTTGTATGTTGTCCACTTCTTCCATTACAGCCCTCAGAGTATTAATCATAGTTGTTTCAAACTCCTGGTCTGATAATGTTGTATCTGAGTCTGGTTCTGAAGTTAACTTTGTCTCTTCAGATTGCTTTTGTCTTTTAGCATGCCTCATAATTTGTTTTTATTAATTTTTATTGAAGTATAGTTGCTTTACAATGTTGTGTTAGTTTCTGCTGTACAGCAAAGTGAATCAGTTATACATATACATATATCCCCTCTTTTTTGGATTTCCTTCCCATTTAGGTCACCAGTATGCCTTGTAATTTTTTGTTGATAGCCAGACATGATATATCAGGTAAGAGGAACTGAGACAAATAGGCCTTTAGTGTGAGGTCTTATGTTTATCTGGATAGGAGTTAGACTGTGTTTAATTTTTGCTGTAGATTTGGGTGTCAGAGACTAATATCTCCTTTAGTGTCCTTGTATTTGTCTCCTCTGTTGTCTCTTTTGTTTTCTTAGGTACTCCTTTTTAAAATAGAGAATGAAGCTTCTAGTTCTTTCAGTTGTAGTCCCCTGTTTCTACAGAGGAGCCTGATGGATGTGACAGTAATGTGTGGAGGAAGGGGAAGCATTCTATAATCCTGTAATTTGACCAAAATCTTTAGTGAGCCTGTTCCCCAGGGTTGTGGCCTTCACAAATGCTTCACTATTTTTTCCCTCTTAGATGAGAAAGCAAAGATAGATGGGCCAGGAATTGAGCATTTGCCTTCCACTTGGTTAGGCTCTGGCAAGATCGTATTCTTTGAGAGCAGGTTTTTTTTAAAAAGGAGAATAGAATACTGTGGCTGTACTTAAAAAGAGCTAATTTCCCCCTCTTGCTGTTGGAAACATGAGGGGGAATTTTCTCCAATATTCACCCAAGACCCTGGTGGGGGTCCTGAAGGTGAAACTTGGGGCCTTGCTAAGAATGGGACTCCAGAGATTTTAACTCTCAAGCTTATCCAGATTGAGTCTCCATCAACTCATCAACCACAGTTTAAGTGTTCCCACAGGTACTGGTTCCAGCAGTGGGCATCTGCTCCTGGCATCTCTCTTGGTAAACTTCATAGAATCTTCTCTATATTTGTCTGTTTATGCAAATTTCTGGGAGGCAGCTTGCCCTGGGACCAAAATATATAAGTTTTGTTTATATAAATATAAAATATCGTATTGTTAACCATAGGCATTATGTTGTGCAGTAGATTTCTAGGACGTCTTCATTTTGCATAACTGAAATTTTTACCTTTTGACCAATGCCTCCTCCCTAGTCCCCACGTCTAGTCCCTGGTAACTACCATTTTACTTTGTTTCTATATGTTCGACTATTTCAGATTCTTCCTGTAAGTGGAATTCTGTGTTGTTTGTCCTTCTGTGTTTGACCTACCTTAGGTTAGTCCATGTTTTCACAAATAATAGGATTTGTTTCTTTTTTTAAGACTGAATAATATTCTAATGTATATAACTGCCAAGTTTTCTTTAACCATTCATTGATTGACAGACATTCACATTGTTTCCATAAGTTGGCAATTGTAAATAGTGCTGTAATGAACATGGGAGTGCAGACATCTCTTCAAGATCCAGATTTCAAAACTTTTGGATATATACCCTGAAGTGTGATTACTGGGTCATGTGGAAGTTCTATTTTTTTAATTTTTTGAGGAACCTCCATACTCTTTTCCATAGTGACTGCACCAATTCACTGTTTATGCCAACAGTGTATAAGGGTTCCATTTATTCCACATCTTCGTTTGTACTTGTTATCTTTTGTTTTTTGATAATAGCCATACTAACAGGTGTGAGGTGATAACTAATTATGGTTTCGTTTTGCATTTCCCTGAAGATTGCTGATGTATATTTTCATGTACCTGTTGGAGAAATATCTATTCATGTTATTTGAGCAAGAAAAACAAAGCTGGACACATAACACCTCCTGATTTCAATATATTACAAAGCTAAAGTAATTTTAAAAGTATGGTTATGGGCATAAAAGACAGACATATAGGTCAATGGAACAGAATAGAGATCTCAGAAATAAATCCATGCATAAACATTCAACTGATTTCAACAAGAGTGCTAAGAACATATATATTATATGTATGGGGAAAGGATAGTCTCTTCAATAAGTGGTGCTGGGAAAACTGGATATCCATATGCAAAAGATTGAAATTGGACCCTTATATCATACACAAAAATAAGCTCAAAATGGATAAAAGCCTTAACATAAGACCTAAAACTGTAAAACTCCTGGAAGAAAATAGGGAAAAAGCTTCTTGACATTGGCTTTGGCAATGACTTGGATATAACACCAAAAGCTCAAGAAACAACCAAGAAATAGACAAATGGATTACATTACACCTAAAAGCTTTTGTACAGCAAACAACCAACGATGTGAAAAGGCAAACTAAAGGTGGAAGAAAATATCTGCAAGCCATATGTTTGATAAAGGATTATTATGCAAGATATAAAAGAATTCCCACACCTCAATAGCAACAACAACAATAAAACCCCAAATCCAGATAAACTAAAGCATATAACCTCCTTACTTTTTTTTTTTTTTTTTTTTTTTGTTCCTCAGGCTTTTTAGATTGTTTTGCCAGGACCACTAGTAAGTAAGTATCATTATAAGTACTTATATCATTTTTCCTGCCCAATCTTCTTGACCAGTAAACTAGCCCTGTTTCTTGCTTCTGAGTTCCTGTCTTTGTGCTCAGTAACACTGGTTTGCCTTTGATTGCCAGGATATACCATGCTCCTCTTTGAACCTTGCTGATGCTTTCTCCTCTGTCTGACATGCTCACTGTGCGCACTTCCCTTATTTCTAACACTTTACCAGCTAAATTTCTCTTTAATACTTGGATCAGGAAGGCATTTTATCCAGCTAAAAAACAACCCTGACTGAACTTACTTTTTAGATTCTTAGTCAGATAAACTTTGGTTTGTGTGAGATGGCAGAGTTCTGTAGTCCAGCACAGTGAGGACCTAGGGCTATCCTGAGTCATTCAAAGCCAAAATATATCAACTATTTGCTATGTAAACTTGGGCACACTTTAGCTCCTTCACCTTTAAAAGAAGATGATAATGACAGTACCTACTTTATAGGCTTATTATAAGGTTAAATAAGTTAATTCATGCAACACATCTGGACCAGTACAAAGGACATAGTAAGTGCTCAATAAATTTTAACTATTATTGAGCTCACACAGTATTTATTGCATAAAATCTTTCTTCCCCATTGTTTTATAGTAATGCATTTAAATTGTCTATTAGACTATAAGCTGTCTGGGGGCAAGGTACTCATACTATTCTCTCTCTAGCCCCAGCTTCTACCATAGGGTTTAGACTATCAGGGAGAACCAATTTTTTTTTTTGGTAAATGAATGAATGATGCATATTTCACTTATCAACTCCTACAGAATAGGGTATTTGTATTTCAGACATTGTCTTTCATTTTAGCTTTATAGGTCCATGGTATACATTCTCCACTAGATTGTTAGCATCTGGAGAGTTGAGCTTATGCTTCTAACACCCATTATGATGTGGATCTCATAAGACTGTATACTTAAATCCTGGTTTCCTCTAACTAGCATGACATATCTAGAAATCTTCATCTACAATCTATATTTCTTTCAGGTCATGCATTCCAACTGTAGGCTTATAGTGAGAACCTCAGCCACCTAACCCCGCATCCATTTACTTGCTGAAGTCATGGAGGATCAGCTTCTATGTTCCCACTTACTATTCCCTATTTCACTGCCTTACTCCACAGTAAACCAAAAACCAAATACAAGAAACAAAACAAAACACTGATTACCAGTATAGATATGCTTACAGTTCAAGGTACATTTTATTTCATCAGTGACACTAGACTAGTATATTGCTAGGTTTTCCATTAGGGCACACATTCCTATGAACTTGACTTTTAACTGAGTTGAACTAACCACTCACATTAAAATGTTTCTTTAGTTAAATATTTTAGTTACTTTTGTATTGTCCATAGCACTAACAATGCCCATTTAGTGGTAGAAGATAAAAACTTGGCAGTAAATTAGCATGGTTATGATTTTTCTTAGCCAATTTTCATTTCCCCTCAAGAGATTTGACTATTATTTATGACACAAAATAGTATCCATGCTAATTAATTAGGCTACTTTGTTTACTCAACTTCTAATGCTTGATTATTTCTTTATTTCTACACCAAAGTGACCCAGAGCAAATTTTGGTGTTTATCAGGGAAGCTAGCTAAGTCATATGAGTAAAACAGTCCCATAGAGGTGAGCTGATTCTAACAAATACCTCATTTCTCTATGCCAAATTTATTATACTGTACACTTGCCTAGAGCTCTTTCAATATGGTTCTGGTTAGTGAATATGCATTTATTATCTTATCATAAGCGTATTTCTGCAGATTTGAACTATGAAGACTTGGTCTGGAAGTCACTCAATCAGTGACTCAACAGAAGAAAATTTCTCGAAATACCTATATTTTCACAATACAAAAAGTTCCATATTTTCCCTGAATACCATGATACTAAGGTCACTAAGGGAGTAGAGGTTTATAGTTCAATGTCTATGGGCTCTACTTTATGCAAACTGTATCAGTGAACATAAATGTCTACATTAAGATCATCATTGAAAGAATTTTGCTTTATAAAATAGTTGTCACATGATTTAAAATGTAAATATTTCAATTTATTATTTATGTATTGTAGTAATTAAAATAGTACTTGGCACAAATAACGATTTACCGATTGGCAAACCTTCTAAGAAACAATTTATAATGTCATTTTGTATGAGAAAGAGACGAAGGAATTCCCATTTTCTCAGTGGATCACTGCTAGGGAGAATAAGGAGGAGGAGAAAATTGGCAGTAGCAGATCTAATCCAGTGATGAGAGGGTTACAATCCTGAAGGTCACTTAGGAGTGAGAAGAAAAATGCTGCCCAGGCTGTGTCTAGAATGGCAATTCCATGTGGTTCTTCCCTACACATGCCAAGACTGAGAGGTTACATTCCCTTCATTTCAGGGGAATAAAGGATGATGTAAAGGAAGGGATCAGCTAATTAAAGTGAAGGCATTTTCTGTAACTTGAAATATACTACTTTTTCATCTATGTAGTTTCTACTTCTATAATAAAGCTGACAAAAAAACCAAAGTATATAATGGAACATAAAGTAATAAATGATATTTTTCTTATTTTCTAAGTTTTTAAAAAAAATGTAAATGGATATTGACTTTTATCTGTATTTTTTGCATCTACTGAAATGATCATAGAAAAATTTTCTCCTTTCAAATCAATTATATTAATTGATTTCCAAATGTTAAGCCACTTTTGTATGCCTGGAATATACCAAATTAAGTTATCATGTATGATCCTTTATATGTATATAAGTACATATATATATATATATATATTTTTTTTTTCCTACAGTCCATATTTATTAGATTTACCCACGTTTTTCTTTTTCATTGTTCTTCATACATTTTGATAGCACCTTCCATCCATATGGAAATATTATTCTACTGCTTGAAAAATAACTTTCTGTATTATTTATTATGAGTCTATTTGTAATAAATTCTTCCAGTTGTTGTTTGTCTGAAAATACCATTATTGCATTATCTTTCTTAAACATATATTTCTAGCATTTCAAAGATATTATGAAGCTGTTTGGGGCTTCCATTGTTTCCTTGAGAAGTCAGTGGAGTCCAGTTTTTTTTAAAGATTTTCTCTTTGACTTTGGTTTTCAGCAGTTTTATGTTTTTGTTTATGTTTAATTAACTTTAGTTATGCATAAAATGGGGTTTCTTGAGTTTATGATTTCATATTTTTCTTTAGTGTTGGACAATTCTGAAATATTTCTTCTGCTCCATTCTTCCTTTCTTGTCATCTAGGACTCTTACCCTCTTATTCTTTATTTTCTATCTTTAATTTAGTAATTTTGGATAGTGTTTTTAGACCTATCACAGTTTTTTAATTCTCTTTTTTTGACAGTGTCTGATCCAATGACATCTTAATTTTGCTTATTGTGCTTATAAATTCTAAAATTTCAATTGTTTTAGCCTTCTAACTACTTTTTTATGTTTTCTAATTGTTTGTTTAAATTCTCAACATTATTTTTTTATCTCTTTGAACACTATTAGGCTTATTTTAAAATATGCATCTGATTTGCTCCAAATTTGGAGCTTATATATCTTTTGTTTTGTTTTGTTTCTACTATTAACTTCATGATTTCTTGTGTGTTCGTGTCCTTTCTTATTTTTTATTTCATGCTGAAGAACATCTTTAAAATATTTCTTGTGAAAATGATTTGAGAACTATATTAATGCTATTTTCCTCCAGAAAGGCGTTTGTTAGTTTCTTTGGGCAAATTTCCATGGACATTAGCAATATGGAACTTCATTAACAGTATTAAGGAATTGAGATGATGCAAAGATGGGATATAATCCCTAGGACAGCTTCTACAGTCTCACTTTATCCTTACTTCTAAAGTTCAGCCCTTGGGAATCCCTACCTTAAATACAAGGTCAACTAGTTCCTGACCTTGTTTGGTTCTGAGCTCCAAATGACCCATAAACATGCTGTGTTCTCAAAAATCCCTGCTCTGTATCTCACATAATTTTTTTTTTCACAGAATTGGGAAATGACCAGTAGAGAAAAAGTAACCCCACATGCCAGCTTACCTATATGAATTTCTGTCTTCTCCTAGATCTTAGATTAGTAATTCTTTACTATTATGTTGCCTTACCAATGTCTTCTCAGCAGATTTTTTTTATTGTTTTCTTTTTTATTGCAGTTCATAGATATTGTGGGGGTTTTTATTTACAAATTGAAGGTTTGTGGCAACCCTACATTGGGCAAATCTATCAGCACCATTTTTCAAACAGCATTATTTTTAATTAAGATATGACTTTTTTTAGACATAATGCCATCATACACATAATAGACCACAGTATAGTATAAAAATGATTTTTTTCCAGTTTTATTGAAATATAATTGACATATAACACTGTATAAGTTTAAGGTACACAGCATAATGATTTGACTTACATACATCATGAAATGACCACCACAAAAAGTTTAGTGAACATCTATCATCTCATAGAGATACATTAAAGAGATAGAAAAGAAGGGGTTTTATTTGCCTTGTGATGAGAAGGCTTAGGATTTACTCTCCCAACAACTTTGATTTATAAAGTACAGCAGTGTTCATTTATATTTATCATGTTGTACGTTGCATCCCTAGGACTTATTTATCTTATAACTGAAAAGTTGTACTTTTTGATTACCTTCATCTAATTCCCCCTCCTCTACCCCCTCACCTTTGCTAGTCACAAATCTGATCTCTTTTCTATGAATTTGTTTGTTTACTTTTGAAGAAAAACTGATCTACAACACTACATTAGTTCCTGGTACACAACATAGTGATTTGATATTTTTATACATTTCACCATGATAAGTCTAGTTGTCATCTGTCAGTATACAAAAATATTACATAATTATTGACTATATTCCCTACACTGCACATTTCATACCTGTGACTCATTTTGTAACTGGAGGTTTGTACCTCTCAATCTCCCTCACCTATTCTCTCCTCCTCCCAACCCCCTCTCTTCTGGCAACCACCAGTTTGTTCTCTGTATCTATGACTATGTTTCTTTTTGGTTATGTTAGTTTATTTGTTTATTTTTTAAATTCCACATAGAAGTGAAATCATACAGTATTTTTCTTTCTCTGTCTGACTTATTTCACTTAGCATAATACCCTCTAGGTCCATCAGTGTTTTTGTAAATGGCAAAATTTCATTCATTTTTATGCCTAATATTCCATTATATATAAATATATATATACCACATCTTCATTATCCATTCATCTGTTAAGTTGCTTCCATATCTTGGCTACAGTAAATAATGCTGTTATGAACATTGGGGTGCATATAACTTTTCAAATTAGTGTTTTCATTTTCTGGAATTGTTGGATCATATGGTAGGTTTATTTTTAATTTTTTGAGTACTCTCCATGCTGTTTTCCATAGTGGGTGCACCAATTTACATTCCCACCAACAGTCCTTTTCTCCACATCCTCGCCAACACTTGTTATTTGTTGTCTTTTTGATAATAGCCATTTTGACAAGTGTGAAGTGATATCTCATTGTGGTTTTGATTTGCATTTCTCTGATGATTACTGATATTAAGCACGTTTTCATATGCCTGTTTGCCATCTGTATTTCTTCTTTAGAAAAATGTCTATTCAAGTCCTCTGTCCATTTTTAAATTGGGGTTTGATTTTTTTATGTTGAGTTGTATGAGCTCTTTGTATATTCTGGATATTAACCCCTTGTCAGATATATGGTTTGTAAATATCTTCCCCCATTCAGTAGACAGCATTTCATTTCGTTGACACTTTGCTTCACTGTGCAAAAGCTTTTTAGTTTGATGTAGTCCTGTTTGTTTGTTTCTGCTTTTGTTTAGTGGATTTTTAAAAAATTTTGTGCAACCTTTTGTGTTTGTCTTCTGTGGGAAAGTGATCTAAATTTCCAGTTTACCATTACAGAAGTCAGACCTATCAATTTTAAAATTATAATGCCACTTGTACTTTGGTAATCACTTCCCAAACTTCCTCCCTTCAAAAGAAAAGAGAAATGCTGCTCTGATTGTTATAAGTTAACTATCTAAAATAACGGTATTGGAGGTGCAGGCATGATGCAGGTTTAAGCATATTGCAGATATGGACACGGACTGGATAGGTTCATTTTTGTCTATTGTTAAAGTTATTTTTCCTTTTATAGGTCTTTTTTAACCACAGACCTCTAGAACATAGCATTTGCTTCCAAGGCTTTCTGTTCATTATTTCAGTTGTTTTCATCCAGTCTGTCTCTCCTCATTGACTCATCTACTTAGGAACTTCTATTTGTCTTCTCCAACTAAAGTAAATCCATCTTTGTTCAAGGTCTAATTGGAGCCCCAATACCTCAGCATCTTTACAGTACTCCAGTGCACAGTCATAGCCCCATTCTATGAGATCCTAGTGCAGTAATGAACTATCTAATGGCATAGGAGTTAAGAGCGTCGTCTCTGGGACAAGACTGCCTTGGCTCCTCCTTTCAGTAATGCGAACTTGGATAAGTTATATGGTCTTAGTTGAACTGTTTCCCTCAGAAAGATATGTTGAATTTCTAACCTCCAGTACCACAGAATGTGACTTTATTTGAAAACAGGGTCCTTGCAGATGTAATTAGTTAAGATGAGGTCATAGTAGAATAGGGTGGGCCCATAATCAGATTATGACTGGTGTCCTTATGAGAAGATAGTGTCACACAGGGAGAATGCCATGTGATGACAGAAGCAGAGACTGGAGTGATGAATCTGCAAGCCAAGAAGTGCAAGGCTTGATGGCCACGACCAACAGCTAGGAAGACGCAAGGAAGGATTCTCCTGTACAGGTTTCAGAGGGATCATCGCTTTGCTAAAGACTTGATTTTGGACTTCTAGACACCAAAACTGTAAGAAATTAAAATTCCATTGTTTTGAGCGTTCCAGCTTGTGGTACCTTTTTACGGAAGCCCTAGGAAACTAATACATTGTATAACTTCTTTTTGCCTAGTTTCCTTATCCATAAAATGAAGATAATAATAGCACCTATCTCATAAAGTTTTTATGAATGATAATGTGCAACAAGCACTAGAATGGTGGCTGGCTTTTAATAAGTGCTATGTAAGTCCTCTTTAAAAATATTCTAGAGGATAAAATTGCCTCTTGAAGGCAGGGGTCACGATATATGTTTCTCATGAATCTTCCAACATGCCTAGCTGTGTGTACAATAGAAGCACACAAATACACATTCAGTTATTTTCCCTCTGATTATTTTACTATTTCTCAAGTTCCATTTTTTACTTGTATGGTTTTGCAAGTTTTCATTAATTATATTTCTATATCCTGGTTTATAATTGTGACATTTCCCCTGTGATTTGATTGCTTTATATTCCCCTTCATCTCAAACACACTCCCACCACTTCTCACCCTTATGCTTATGTCAAATTCCTCATTAACTCATGATTTTTAAACACTGATTTGATTGTAGAAACCAAAAGAGAAAAGGTAGTTAAAATGAACAATTTCCAGATGGTTGTGGAATTTAAAATACAAAATGTGGGTTATACTCCTAGCTCTGCTACAAACCTGTTAAGTTACCTCAGACACTTCACATAACACTGTGAAATCTCCTTCCTTACCTGTACAATGAGGAGATTGGATTAAACACTTTCAAACATTTTATCAGTTTTAGTTTCTATGATTAAGTTATTGTGTCCTATGAGTTCAACAATGACAATGAAAAGCTAGTTCTCACTCATCCATTATGGCCCAGCACATGCGGGAGGCAGCAAGTATCAAACACAGCAACTGCCTATTAACTGATTTGGCGAGATGCATTTGACCGATAGGGTAATGTGCATTATTGTTGTTGAAAAATCTGGACTCTCCAGCATAATTACCTGTGCAAGCACTGTTAAGAGATATTTCCAAATACCTGCCGTATGCACACACACTTGGTGTATCTCAGATTTCAAAGAGCCTACTATTCTGAAAAGTTTTCACATTCATGGTAGAATAACAAAGGGAAGAAAGTACTTTCACTTTGTAATGCATCATTTTTACTTTTCAGACCAAAGCACTGTGACATGTGCCTTTTGCTTGTTTGGCAAATTGATAACAATTTTTAAATAACAGATGAACATTTCCAGCGGTAGTCAAATTCTTGAAAGAAGTTACAAACTCCCTAATTCATTTCCTTATTACCAGGTATTACCTGTGTGGACAAAGAATGTTGTGTGCCATTTCAGGAAACAAAGGATGTTGTGCTATCAATCCCATCAGCCCCTGCTGCCAACCCTGACGGCGCACCCTGAGGGGAACTCAAGATGGAGAAAACCAGGATCTGGCCCTAGAGAGTTAAGGTGCATATCCAAGAAATTATTTCAAAAAGCTCAGATTCTAGCATCTTCCCATACATAGAAAAGCACTAAATTCATTAACTTGAGAGGTCTGGATTTTTAATGTAATTAGCAGTAATCTTTTGATGTTTGACAACCTGTTTTGTATCTTTTTTCCCACAAAAACTCCTATTTATCCTGGCTCCTCACCTCTTTGGAACAGTCCCTCAAAGCTATCTGAGGTACTGTATCCTTGGCTTAAATCCTCAGTAAGTCCACCAAATAAAACATAATTCTCAACTTTTAGGTTGTACATTTTTTTTAGTTGGCACCTGATTGTTTTCTGTTTGGCTTCTATGCCTACCATTTTGCTAAAAACCCTCTCAGAGTTTATCACTTACTAAACGAAAGACCAAGCTATATTCTCTGTTCTTTTGCCTCTGTTGCCCTTGAAACTGTGAACTGTCTCTCCCTTGCTTCTTTCTCCTCTAAGTTTCCTCGATAACATGTTTTTTATTTCAGATTTTCTTCCTACCCTATCCATAAATCCTTGATATTTCTTTCTCCTATCTTATAAAGAAAGGTAATCCACAAAACATTTATTTACTTATTTATATTTCTTGGTCCCAGTCTCACCTGAGCTACAGGCTTCTGAGCATCTTCAATTTTCTCCATGTGGTTTAGTTTTACATTCCTTTACCATTCTGCCAGGTGTCCGCTAAGCTATCTATGGTTTGCCTTTGTTGTTCCCAAATATTTTTTTCTGGTGTAAAAAGGAATCTCAACTTTATAGAGATCCTGTAGTTCCAGTAGTAAAGTCCACTGCTCCATTAGCTATGTTGGTAAACATATAATCCAACACTTGGGTTGGGATTTCTAACTTGATATTTCAAAAATGTCTGTCTCCACATTTCCTGCATAACAAAATAAATTTTAAGAAAAGTTTCTTTCACAAGGTTGGTTTTAATTTCCCTTTCCTTACTATATTTTCTTTAAAATAATATAGCACACAACATTATTATAATTGACCAACGGCAGGCTGGAGGGATAAGAATGAGCAGAATCCAGAAAATTATCAAGTTATTTGTACTCTTAGATTAGACACTTGAAGAAATAGTCCTACTTGCTGAGCTCATCTGAGATAACTTTGTACATCAGTTATTTCCTTGTGCTAGAATGAGACTGATGTATCTAATAAAGATTACCAGTTGCTTGCTGTATTCTCTTTAATAAGTCAAAGATATGTGCCATTCATTTTCAAAATATTTCCACTATTTAATTTCAATTAAAATAGGCTCTGTGTTTAGCTTTCCCTTTTTAAGTGTAGCTATTGTTCTGTGGCTGCTTTGTCCCCCAAAACAACAGATAAAGAAACAATAACAGTATTGTGTGGACTGAAATACTCCAGTGGCTCTGAGTATTGCTAGTCCTGTAATTCCCTCAGGGTAAGTGAGGACAAGAAGGAAATCCCCCTTCTGCAGTTCCCTAAATGTTTTCAGTGAAGAGAGTCAAAGCATCTGGCACGTAATATTTTGTATTCAGCCAGCTCCTCCAAGTAAAGAGTGTTCCCCAGGAGTAAATTAGGCAATTAGCAGAATCATTAACTATTTCAAGCCAACAAAGTATCACTTAGTGCACTGAAGTAATAATGAGCAAATTAGTAATCATGCAGTCAGTGAATGCTAAAGAAGTAAGGTGCTCACTTTGTAGCACCTTATGAGTGAGCTGAGCTCACTCACTCATTTGTCCAATGGAAAGCCTGTTAATGCCCAAGAAAAAGAGTTTGTAATGGTATTGACTAGATTCTCTGGAGGCAAAGAACTAAACACATTGACAATCACTCACATATTTTAATAGTACTGTTCGGGTTTTGCACAGTATCTTCATTACTATCATATGGTATTAACTGAGGTGCACATGCCCATAAAAAGTGAGGTTCTAATTTATTCTGCACCTAGGTGAATATCCAGCTTTGCTCATTACTGACAAGTCTATTTATCCATCTGTAATCAGAAATTCTAAGTTTAAGAAAGGACTATGTGAGTTTTAGAGACTTGACACATTGAGGAGGTTACAAAACCTCTTTGAATCTACTCCACAGGGCTACTTTCAATATGCTGTAGAGTATGTGAAAACAATTAGGAAAATATTTGGTATATTATATGTGTTCAAGAAGCATTGTTAAATCTGAATCTTACATCAACATTTAATAACTCTGACCCTTGCTGTAAATTAGAGTAAATACTATTTGTTCTGCCTTCCACATGGTATTGTAGAGATGACCAAGGAGGATGAGAATGTGAAAGCACTTTATACCATTTTAATAATTACACTTTTGACTGTTTCCAAGTGCCACATATACTCTACGGGTCAATGTATTATTGCTACTGTAAGCTAACTACCTATAAAGAAAGTAGCACAGTTTCTAGGATATACTAAATTCTCAATAAATGGCAGCTGTTATTACTGGAATGGTATACTATCATACTACGAATACGGATGTTTTACAGATGTTGTTTCTATACTTTCTAGTATCTTGACTTGGACTGTGTTCTAAGAAAATAATTTAAAACAATCTGAAGTCACAAATGACTATCTCTTTCTTTTAAAATGGAGACATATTTTTCATTTTATTAAGTATTGCTTTTTGAGTAATTATTTTGAAAAGAACATTATTCAACATACTTGTCCTATAGATTCCTAATATTTAAATTTTTTTGACTATACAGTTTTCCCTTCCCTTTCTTCAGGAAGAAAGAGAAGTTAAGAAAAAGGCACATTTCTGGATAGTAAAAAAATTGTATTCCCCTAAAAATAATTTGGGAAGTTTCATCACATTTTGATTTCCTAAGCATAACATGATGTCTCTTAATGTGGTAGAAAATTAGAAGGAATACTCAAAGCACCTTAAATAATAGTTGTTTGTAGAATCTGAAAAAAAGAAGCCATTCAGAAACTGGATATGTCACTGGGATTTACAAAGACATTAACATAGCCCTTGGATACATACAGCTGAATGAACGAGCTTTATCTGCATAGCTATAATTACATTTAATGGATGGAACCACTTGTTAGTAAAATGCAAAGATCATTTGATACTAAAATATCCAAGGTCTAATGCATGTAGTGTTTTAATTTTGTTGAGACCTACCTTCCTTCCTTGTTTCCTTTCTTCTTTTCTTTCTCCCTCTCTTCTCTTCTTTCCTCTCCTCCCTTCTCACTGTCTTCTCTCATTGTCCTCCCTTTCTTCCATTATTTCTTTCAGTAGGCCTCTGGAATGTAAGCAGAAATGTTATAATGGGATATAAACTCTTTTTTAACTAGAAGAAAACAACTTCTTTAGAGTCTTTTGCCTTGTGATAAGTAGCAGTCAAAAGTAATTTATTAAAATTCTTAATGTCCTGCAAAAATAATTTTCAAAATATATGCCCTACCCTCTTGGAATTTATAATCTAAAATAGGCAACGTAGACATAAACACAAAACTAGAGGATGTATGGAGAGAGCAGTAACCCATCCTTAAAGTAATACAGGAGTCGACAGGTTATTTCTCACTATGTTTGATTGTTATGATGTAAAGAGCACCAGAATAGACAAGGGGCTGGTGTTATCTCTGAATCTGCACTGTGCTATCTGACCTTGGTCAGATCTTTAAATCCCTTGGGGCCTCAGATTCTTTGTTAACAGTGTGCAGTAATTAGACTTGTCCTACTCACTGCACAGTCTTTTTTTTTTTTTATGAATATCAACTGAGGATGGATGCAAAATGCTTTAAAGATGTGATATGATATTAAAATGAATAAAATTATTTATTTCACCTGTGCCTCCTTAATGCAACTAGAAGTTCTCCCAAGCTAGAATCACACATTTGAATTAAAAAAAAGGGAAATCTCTCGAAATGCCTGTTATTGTCTAGGTTACACGTATGTGCTAAATAAATAATTACTGAAAACAAGTTATAACACAGGAGCAATATGTGTGCAAATGCCAAAAGTCATTCCAATGCAATATCACAAAAAATGGCAAATATATATACACATATATGAACCTACTGACTACAAAATGAAACAATCATGATAACCAGATATACTGAGAAAGTGAGAAATAAATGATCAACTCCTGTATTACATTTTTTTTTAACATCTTTATTGGAGTATAATTGCTTTACAATGGTGTGTTAGTTTCTGCTTTCTAACAAAGTGAATGAGCTATACATATACATATAATCCCATATCTCCTCCCTCTTGCGTCTCCCTCCCACCCTCCCCATCCCACCCCTCTAGGTGGTCACAAAGCACTGAGCTGACCTCCCTGTGCTATGCGGCTGCTTCCCACTAGCTATCTATTTTACATTCGGTAGTGTATATATGTCAATGCTACTCTCTCACCTCATCGCAGCTTACCCTTCTCCCTCCGCGTGTCCTCAAGTCCATTCTCTACATCTGCCTCGTTATTCCTGTCCTGCCCCTAGGTTCATCAGAAACATTTTTTTCCCTTAGATTCCATATATATGTGTTAGCATAGGGTATTTGTTTTTCTCTTTCTGACTTAATTCACTCTCTGTGACAGACTCTAGGTCCATACACCTCACTACAAATAACTCAATTTCGTTTCTTTTTATGGCTGAGTAATATTCCATTTTATATATGGGCCACATCTTCTTTATCCATTCATCTATCGATGGACACTTAGGCTGCTTCCATGTCCTGGCTATTGTAAATAGAGCTGAAATGAACATTGTGCTACATGACTTTTTGAATTATGGTTTTCTCAGGGTATATGCCCAGTAGTGGGATTGCTGGGCCATATGGTAGTTCTATTTGTAGTTTTTTAAGGAACCTCCATAATGTTCTCCATAGTAGCTGTATCAATTTACATTCCCACCAACAGTGCAAGAGGGTTCCCTATTCTCCACACCTTCTCCAGCATTTATTGTTTGTAGATTTTTTGATGATGGCCATTCTGACCAGTGTGAGGTGATACCTCATTGTTTTGATTTGCATTTCTCTAATGATTAGTGATGTTGAGCATCCTTTCATGTGTTTGTTGGCAATCTGTATATCTTCTTTGGAGAAATGTCTATTTAGGTTTTCTGCCCATTTTTGGATTGGGTTGTTTGTTTTTCTGTTGTTGTTTGTTTTCATGTTACAGGCATGAGCTGCTTGTAAATTTTGGAGATCCTTTGTCAGTTGCTTCATTTGCAAATATTTTTTCCCATTCTGATGGTTGTATTTTCATCTTGTTTATGGTTTCATTTGCTATGCAAAGGCTTTTAAGTTTCATTAGGTCCCATTTGTTTATTTTTGTTTTTATTTCCATTTCTCTAGGAGGTGGGTCAAAAAGGATCTTGTTGTGATTTATGTAATAGAGTGTTCTGCTTTATGTTTTCCTGTAAGAGTTTTATTGTGCCTGGCCTTATATTTAGGTCTTTAATCCATTTTGAGTTTATTTTTGTGTATGCTGTTAGGGAGTGTTCTAATTTCATTCTTTTACATGTAGCCATCCAGTTTTCCCAGCACCACTTATTGAAGACACTGTCTTTTCTCCATTGTATATTCTTGCCTCCTTTATCAAAAATAAGGTCACCCTATGTGCGTGGGTTTATCTCTGAGCTTACTATCCTGTTCTATTGATCTATATTTCTGTTTTTGTGCCATTACCATACGGTCTTCATTACTGTAGCTTTGTAGTATAGTCTGAAGTCAGGGAGCCTGATTCCTCCAGCTCTGTTTTTCTTTCCCAAGATTTCTGACTATATGGACTCTTTTGTGTTTCCATACAAATTGTGAAATTTTTTGTTCTAGTTCTGTGAAAAATGCCATTGGTAGTTTCATAGGGATTGCATTGAATCTGTAGATTGCTTTGGGTAGTATAGTCATTTTCACAATGTTGATTCTTCCAATCAAAGAACATGGTATAGATTTCCATTTGGTGGTATCATCTTTAATTTCTTTCATCAGTGTCTTATAGTTTTCGGCACACAGGTCTTTTGTCTCCTTAGGTAGGTTTATTCCTAGGTATTTTATTATTTTTGTTGCAGTGGTAAATGGGAGTGATTCCTTAATTTCTCTATCAGATTTTTCATCATTAGTGTATAGGAATGCAAGAGATTTCTGTGCATTAATTTTGTATCCGGCTACTTTACCAAATTCATTAGCTCTAGTAGTTTTCTGGTAGCATCTTTAGTATTCTCTATGTATAGGATCATGGCATCTGGAAACAGTGACAGCTTTACTTCTTCTTTTCCGATTTGGATTCCGTTTATTTCTTTTTTGACACTGATTGCTGTGGCTAAAATTTCTAAAACTATGTTGAATAATAATGGTGAGAGTGGACAACCTTGTCTTGTTCCTGATCTTAGAGAAAATGGTTTCGGTATTTCACCATTGAGAACGATGTTGGCTGTGGGTTTGTCACTTATGGCCCTTATTATGTTGAGGTAAATCCCCTCTATGCCTACTTTCTGAAGGGTTTTTTATCATAAATGGGTGTTGAATTTTGTCAAGAGTTTTTCTGCATCTATTGAGATCATCATATGATTTTCCTCCTTCAATTTGTTAATATGATTTATCCCATTGATTGACTTGTGTATATTGAAGAATCCTTGCATACCTGGGATAAACCCCACTTGATCATGGTGTATGATCCTTTTAATGTGCTGTTGGATTCTGTTAGCTAGTATTTTGTTGAGGATTGTTGCATCTATGTTCATCAGTGATATTGACCTGTAGTTTTCTTTTTTAGTGGCATCTTTGTCTGGTTTTGGTATCAGGGTGATGGTGGCCGCATAGAATGAATTTGGGAATGCTACTCCCTCTGCTGTATTTTGGAAGATTTTGAGAAGGATAGGTGTTAGCTCTTCTCTAAATGTATGATAGAATTTGCCCATGAAGCCATCTGGTCCTGGGTTGTTGTTTGTTGGAAGATTTTAAATCACAGTCTCAATTTCAGTGATTAGTCTGTTTATATTTTCTATTTCTTCCTGGTTCAGTCTTGGAAAGGTTGTGCTTTACTAAGAATTTGTCCATTTCTTCCAAGTCGTCCATTTTATTGGCATATAGTTGCTTGTAGTAGTCTCTCATGATCCTTTGTATTTCTGCAGTGTCAGTTGTTACTTCTCCTTTTTCATTTCTAATTGTATTGATTTGAGTCTTCTCCCTTTTTTCCTTGATGATTCTGGCTAGTGGTTTATCAATTTTGTTTATCTTCTCAAAGAACCAGCTTTTAGTTTTATTGATCTTTGCTATTGTTTCCTTCATTTCTTTTTCATTTATTCCTGATCTGATCTCTATAATATCTTTCCTTCTGCTAACTTTAGTTTTTTTGTTGTTTGTTCTTCTTTATCTAATTGCTTTAGGTGTAAGGTTAGGTTGTTTATTTGAGATTTTTCTTGTTTCTTGAGGTAGGATTGTATTGCTATAAACTTCCCTCTTAGAACTGTTTTTGTTGCATCCCTTAGGTTTTGGGTTGTTGTGTTTTCATTGTCATTTGTTTCTAGGTATTTTTTGATTTCCTCTTTGATTTCTTCAGCGATCTGTTGGTTATTTAGTAGTGTATTGTTTAGCCTCAATGTGTTTTTATTTTTTACAGTTTGTTTCCAGTAATCAATATCTAATCTCATAGTATTGTGGTCAGAAAAGATACTTGATACAATTTCACTTTTCTTAAATTTACCAAGGCTTGATTTGTGACCCAAGATATGATCTATCCTAAAATGTTCCATGAGCACTTGAGAAGAAAGTATATTCTATTGTTTTTGGATGGAATGTCCTATAAATACCAATTAAGTCCATCTTGTTTAATATATCATTTAAAGCTTGTTTCCTTATTTATTTTAATTTTGGATGATCTGTCCATTGGTGATAGTGGGGTGTTAAAGTTCCCTACTATGATTGTGTTACTGTCAAATTCCCCTTTTATGGCTCTTAGCATTTGCCTTATGTATTGAGGTGCTCCTATGTTGGGTACATATATATTTACAATTGTTATATCTCCTTCTTGGATTGATCCCATGATCATTATGTAGTGTCCTTCTTTGTCACTTGTAACATTCTTTATTTATTTATTTATTTTTTTGCGGTATGCGGGCCTCTCACTGTTGTGGCCTCCCCCGTTGTGGAGCACAGGCTCCGGACGCGCAGGCTCCAGACGCGCAGGCTCAGCGGCCATGGCTCACGGGCCCAGCTGCTCCGCGGCATATGGGATCCTCCCAGACCGGGGCACGAACCCGTATCCCCTGCATCGGCAGGCGGACTCTCAACCACTTGCGCCACCAGGGAGGCCCTCTTTATTTTAAAGTCTATTTTTTCTGATATGAGAATTGCTACTCCAGCTTTGTTTTGAATTCCATTTGCATGGAATATCTTTTCCCATTCCCTCATTTTCAGTCTGTATGTGTCCCTAGGTCTGAAGTGGTCTCTTGTAGATAGCATATACGCAAGTCTTGTATCCATTCAGCCAGTCTATGTCTTTTGGTTAGAGCATTTAATCCATTTACATTTAAGGTAACTATTGATATGTATGTTCCCATTACCATTTTCTTAATTGTTTTGGGTTTGTTTTTGTAGGTCTTTTCCTTCTCTTGTGTTTCCTACCTAGAGAAGTTCCTTTAGCATTTGTTGTAAAGCTGGTTTGGTGGTGCTGAATTTTCTTAGCTTTTGCTTGCCTGTAAAGGTTTTAATTTCTCTGTCAAATCTGAATGACACATCCTTGCTGGCTAGCATAATCTTTGATGTAGGTTTTTCCCTTTCATCACTTTAAATATGTCCTGCCACTCCCTTCTGGCTTGCAGTTTCTGCTGAAATATCAGTTGTTAACCTTATGGGAATCCCTTGTATGCTTTTCCCTTGCTGCTTTTAATATTTTTTCTTTGTATTTAATTTTGATAGTTTGATTAATGTGTGTCTTGGCATGTTTCTCCTTGGATTTTTCCTGTATGGGACTCTCTGTGCTTCCTGGACTTGATTGACTATTTCCTTTCCCATATTAGGGAAGTTTTCAACTATAATCTCTTCAAATATTTTTTCAGTCCTTTTCTTTTTCTCTTCTTCTTCTGGGACCCCTATAATTTGAATATTGGTGTGTTTAATGTTGTCCCAGAGGTGTCTGAGACTGTCCTCAATTCTTTTCACTCTTGTTTTCTTTATTCTGCTCTGCGGTAGTTATTTCCACTATTTTATCTTCCAGGTCACTTATCCGTTCTTCTGCCTCAGTTATTCTGCTGTTGATTCCTTCTAGAGAATTTTTAATTTCAGTTATTGTGTTGTTCATTATTGTTTGTTTGCTCTTTAGTTCTTCTAGGTCTTTGTTAGACGTTTCTTGTATTTTCTCCATTCTATTTCGAAGATTTTGGATCATCTTTACTATCATTACTCTGAATTCTTTTTCAGGTAGACTGCCAATATCCTCTGCATTTGTTTAGACAGATGAATTTTTACCTTGCTCCTTCATCTGCTGTGTTTTTCTCTGTCTTCTCATTTTGCTTAACTTACTGTGTTTGAGGTCTCCTTTTTGCAGGCTGCAGGTTTGTAGTTCCCGTTGTTTTTGGTGTCTGCCCCCAGTGGCTAACGTTGGTTTAGTGGGTTGTGTAGGCTTCCTGGTGTAGAGGACTGGTGCCTGTGTTCTGGTGGATGATGCTGGATCTTGTCTTTCTGATGGGCAGGACCACGCCCAGTGGTGTGTTTTGGGGTGCCTGTGGCATTATTATGATTGTAGGCAGCCTCTCTGTTAATGGGTGGGGTTGTGTTCCTGTCTTGCTTGTTGTTTGGCATAGGGTGTCCAGCACTGTATCTTGTTGGTCGTTGAGGGGAGCTGGGTCTTAGCATTGAGATGGAGATCTCTGGGAGAGCTTTTGCCTTTTGATATTACCTGGAGCCAGGATGTCTCTGGTGGACCAATGTCCTGAATTCGGCTCTCCCACCTCAGAGACACAGGTCTGACACTTGGCCAGAGCACCAAGACCCTGTGAGCCCCATGACAATTGTGCTAGGTTGGGTTTCCTAGAAGCAGAGTCAGAGAAGGTTAAGTGATTCATTAGAAGACAGTGCCTCAGGAGGAGTGAGGAAGGCAGGAGAAGGGAAGGATTAAAATCTAACGTAAGTGATTGCAGAAGAGACTCTCCTGTATTACTTTAAAGATGCATTACTTAGCATTACATTCAAAGATCATCTCAAATGCTAAACTATTTTTCTAGTTTCATTTCCCACCACTCTCCTCCTCTATATACCTGTTCCAACATGCCTGGATAGTTCAGGATTTCATGTCTTTCCTCATTCTAGTATATCATCTCAGGGGAATGCTCTTACCTAGTAGGGGGAAAAAAAAAAGATCCTTGGGGGTCCAAGTCCAATTCAAATGTTACCTTCAATGTGAGTTACTCACCCCTACATTCCATTCCTTCTGAGCTATTCATTTATTTCATCATTCAACAAGTGAGCTACAAGTCACTGGGTAAGGAAAGATGAATCTGAGTATGTATAAAATATCACTGGCCATGTACATATCTGGTCTTCCAAGTTACTCTAGGGAGCAGTCATAATACTTACCACACAACTACATTACACAGACTGCACTTCTTCAAGTCTCCCTAGAGTAGCCTTCTCACTGCTCTTCCTGCATCTCCCTGCCCCCTAATCCCAAGGTCAATACCACACATTTAGATGTTTGTTAGGGCAGTACCTCATTTCTGGATTCAATTTCTCTCTCAACTATCTCTTGCTATGTATCAAACTACTCCAAAATTAGTGACCTAATGCAACAATTCATTTGTTCATGATTCCACAGATGAGCAAATTATCCGTGCCTCAGGTAAGGTGGCATGTCTACTTACCATGTTGTGGCAGCTGGCCTTACTCATGAGGCTGCAGTTATCTTGTGGTTTAATTCCTAGGGCTTCATGGTCTGAATTGGTCTTGGTCACATATCTGGTGGTTGATAAGGCTCTTAGCTGGGCCACATGTCTCCAGTAGACTAATCCAGGATTCTTCACATGGCCTCAGCAGTGAGAAGGTGAGAGTGGTAGTTGCAAGGACACAAAGTCTAGGCAAAGACATGTAACATCACTTACGTCATCTAGTATCAGCCATAGAAAGTCACAGGACAGACTAAATTCAAGGAGTAGGAGAGTCACATCGCAAAGGAGAATGCAAATTGGGATGGACAAAATAACTGCAAACATTTTTACAAATAACTCACTAAACTCCAGTCTAGTAGGAGTAAAACATGTGATTGAGTTTATGCCTGTGCTGAGAAGCACATAAATAGGGCTAATGCTACTTGGAGGAGGTAAATATTTCCAATAGAGAAGAAGAGGTTCTCTGGAACAACTTACAAAATTTCTAAAGTATGAGTATTATCTTTCCTTAAAAATTCTTTAAAGCTGAATCTGTGACTGAATTTAATTAGTATTTGTTGAATATAAATGAGTCAGCATGCCTATAAAACAGTCTAGAGCTGTGTCCTACAGTGTAAAAATTCCTTAACACTATTAAAAAACTTTTTCCATAAAGATTTGTTCAGGTTACTATTGCTTCCTAATAATATATATTTTCCTAAGATACCTTTTATTTTTTTGAGGTTAAAGTTTTTAGTCATCCATCCTAACCTCTTATTTTAAACTCTCTGTATCAGTAGTCATGGCCCTCTTCTTCATCTCCTGTGAGATTTTCTCAGCCTTCCTAGCTGTCCCTTTTCTCTATTAATAACTTTATTTTTTAACTTCATTCTCAGAATTAAACTAAAGATATTTAAACACAATCCATTTCTCTCAAATTAACTCTCATATCATATTGTTTCACATTTGCAGAGTCTTTTTCTTTCCCCCTCTTCCTGGCACTATATTATTAAGACATTAATTATAAATTACATATTAGATTTGACTCTAACTCTCAAAGAATTAAAAATGTAAAACAAAATGTGAAATGGAGCAAGGGGGTACTGCCTGTTGCCTTCTCTAATTACAGCCCATGGTAAACTTACTAATTCCTGCTTTCCTGATCTGCTGCCATGTCCTTTATACATATATATTTTTTTCTCAGAAGAATAAAATTCAGGTATTTTTACACAGGGAACCACGGAAGGGATTTACAGAGGCAAAAGGGCAATCAAGATGTGCCTTTCCCATTAAATTTTCCGCTCTCTCAGTATCATTCTGTCTTCTGCCTTTCCTGTCAACACATTAGCCAAGTGGTGGGAGAAATATTCCTGATCTAGTCTTGTATTTGTGTCTTCTTAGCCCTGCAGTGTCAGGGATAGAAGTGGTTAGATCAAGAACAGAGATAGTCAGATCTGAAAGGAGGCTGAAATGTCTTTTATTCTTAACACAGATATTGCATTTGAGATTTTGTGTATAAGTAATAGAGATTTTTTTTTCTTCTCTCTTTTTGGCAGAGCAAATACCAGAGAGAAGTGTGAGCCAAGAGGCAGTGTAGATTGGATTGGGCTGTCACTGATCATTCCCACTGCATGGGTGTGGATCTTAGGGCCTCTTTCCTTGTCTATGGCTTTACAATGTTGTGTTAGTTTCTGCTGTACAGCAAAGAGAATCAGTTATACATATACTTATACCCCCTCTTTTTAAAATTTCCTTCCCATTTAGGTCACCACAGAGTACTTAGTAGAGTTCCCTGTGCTATTCAGCAGGTTCTCATTAGTTATCTATTTAATATTTAGCAGTATATATACATCAATCCCAATACTTGCCTAATTTAATCATGTCCCTTTAATATCCTACAACTTTATTTTGTTGAAAGAATTGATACAGAATGTCGCATGTGTTACAAGAACTTAGGAGGCTTCTTTGTACTGTTTTTGTACATGTATGTTTGGAAGTTATCTTAGAGTGCTGGTGATCACAAAGGGACCAACACCTCAACTCTAGAAATCAGATGTGTAGAAAGAGAAGTTGGTATTGCTGGCTTCCTTTGGAAGCCTTCAGTTTTAGCCCTTCCAGTCCCAAACTGCCTCAAGCTATGAACATTCCTTGGGGTAGATGGCTAGCTGTGAGTAGTATGTGGGTAGAGTGAAGTACTGGGGAATTGACATAGAGAAGAGAGCAGAACTCTGTCTATAACTGTGTGTGTCAGGGAACAGCACTTAACGGGTATTCATATATCTACAGCACAAGGGTAATATGGAAAATGACAAGGATACATCCTACAGTAACTACTTATTATAAAGTTGTGAGCATATATTTAAGGCTCAATACTAATCATAAAAGAAATAAAAGTAAACAGTTAGAGAATAGAAAAAAATAGAAGCCAGGGTTACTTTGGTGCGTTAATGTTGTCCTCTGATCCTTCTCTAAGTGTTGTTTCTATAACCATCTCTTGCTGAATTTTTAAAAATGCTTAAAGATGTAAGGGGATTGATACTTACACTTGCACTTTCTGTGGATCATTACTTCTTGAAGAAAGAAACACTGTCTAGATGGGTTCTGTTATTTCCAGGGCTTCCCTAAGAGCAAATAAACAACTGTTAATAATGCATATGAAATATAAATAAAACCTGAAAAATATGGAGCACTTGAGGGCTACCAGGTCTTCCTTTATTCTAACAATCCTTATTAATTATTCTAGTCAGGTAGCTTTTAAAAGTAGTTTTTAAAATGACAAAACCCTTGTTTTGAAAATAAATATTGTGCATAATAAAAAAAATTACACATGTAATATATACAACAGATAAAAGAGCATTCATTGTCCTGCCTTCTCCCTGAAATCCTTATCTTACTTCCAGGAGACATTGAGGCTCCACCATTAAACGCCGGGACTTTGTTGCACACCATTTGATAACCACTGTAGCTTGGCCCAGGTCAACCCTTAAAACTTGTACAGCTTCCGGTGCCATGGTTGTTCTGTCACTTACTATTATGTGACTTGGAACAAGCTTCTTCTGAGGCTCCAATTTTTAGAATTTGAGAAACAGGAATGTCAATAAATCTCATATCTCATTTTCCAACTGAATATAAGATAAACACAGGTGTCAGGCAGATGGACATCAAAAAGTCCTTATATTATCAGTAAAGTTGTTTGCAGGACATAACCTAGGTGCAGGCAAATGATGATTGTGATCCCTGGCCCCTCCCACCACTTGCCACTGCTGGATTAGACAGACTTGCCTGGTCACAGGTAGAACTGGTTAGTTACAAGCCTGTCTCCACAGCCAAAAGAGCTAAAGAGCATGCACCTTGTCTGTAGGCAGCCAGATCCCAGAGGAGGGGTGGCAGGAAAAAGCTGGAACAGGCATGCCCGATTCTTTCTCCCAAACTTACAAATAAAATAATTTCCCTAGTGGCGAGGTTGTGAACATATGAAGAAATACCCAGGGGGTTACTCTAATAGGGGTCTCTCAAAACGGAAATAGTGGGGGTGGGCAGTAAGTGCTCTCTAAACATTTCTCACCTGAAATTTGGGTCAAATTATACCCACTTGAGAGGTTTGTGCAAGTGAGGTGATATTTTTGAAAGTAGTTATATAGTATATGATAGTTAGCATTCTCTTAATTATCTTAATTATTGTTATTGCTCAAAGATTCACTTTAGTAGTATGTTTTTGTTACTACTTAATGACATAGTCATCTCCCTAGAAAGATCACCAAGCATATTACAACAACCAGACAGTTAATTTTTTTTTTTTTTTTTTTTGCAGTACGCGGGCCTCTCACTGATGTGGCCTCTCCCGTTGCGGAGCACAGGCTCCGGACGCGCAGGCTCAGCGTCCATGGCTCACGGGCCTAGCCGCTCCGCGGCATGTGGTATCTTCCCTGACTGGGGCATGAACCCGTGTCCTCTGCATCGGCAGGCGGACTCTCAACCACTGCGCCACCAGGGAAGCCCCCAGACAGTTAAGTTAAATGTATGAATAACTGCTTTTACATGCATGATGACAATATGATTTTAACTTTAAATGTTTAAGATTATGGATTTACTTTGAAGATGATTGATTACCACAGGAAGAAAGAAAGGAAAGAAGGAAAGAAGCAAAAAAGCACAATTAAGCCTAGTATACTGTTAATAGATATTTTGGTTAAGAGGTTTAAACCACCAGGTTCCAGTGTAAAGTATGATTACCTAAAATCAAGATAGGTGACATTAATCAATCTCTATTCTCAGTTGAAAATGTAGCTTTGATTCAAAAGGTCTGTTCTTACTAATTTCCTAACATCCTGTGAAGATTTCAAATACACTTTTTAGAAAGCACATTTGTAAAGAAAACCTCTTATGTATAATTTGATAAAACTCTCACTGATCCTTACTAAGAATCACCTAATATGAATGTGATCTTATCTTCATATTTAATCATAACACTCTATTTTGACTCTTGGTCTGATATATCCAGAAAGATTCTCAGTTCCAGGACTTTAGGATCACTTGATACTACAAGACCTTCTAGTTTTTTATGTTTATCAGCAAAGAAACTGAAGGTTAAGGGACTATTTCTTCATTGCCATTACCAGCATGCTCTAAGCATAAGTGCGTTGCTAATCTCATCTTCTTCACACAGGCATCATCCATCTATACAGCAGAAAAGGAAAGAAGAGCAGCAGTATCATAGCCACAGGGAGCAGGAACATGTCCTGCCTTATTGTGCCTAAGCCCAGACTTAAATTGAATCATAACCATCTATGGCAGAAAGGGAACCTGAACACTGATATTCAGAAAGATGTGGCTTCTACTTCCTAACAGCTATTTTTTTTAAAAAAGCTAATTATTTTTAATACCTGTTAGTTTTAATAACTAATAGTAATTGGGGACTTTGTGATATTTATCTATGATAACATTCTACTCCATTCAACATTTTATTAAAGTGAAATTCCACAGTTCTTATGGTTTGAAAAACTAAGCTGCTTCATTAAAAAATCTTTGCATCAAGTTTTTTGCTGGTAGTAGTAAATATACTATTTTTTTTTTTAATTATAGAGGGATTTTAACTGACAAAGTAGGCTTTGTTTCTTTTGAGTTATTTGTCTTCTTTCTCAGACAAGTTTTGATATCAGGTCAGGAGGTCTTGCTGAAACATACAGTTTATGGAACAAGCATAGAGTACAGATAGGTTATAAGGGTCAGATTTTTCTGAACCTGTTCTCTTGCAGCTTCTTTGTAAAGATTCTTGGAGAACAGCCAACATGGAATCAATTCTGAAATACTCTGCTAACCCTTCTGGAAGAACATGTTTGTTTCTCAAATAGCCAAAGAGCTCTGCAAGGTGCATCCTGCTTCCATAATGGGGAAGATTTCCCTAAGGTGAAGTCTGCAGCAGGTGGCACAGATGTCACTGTAGTGACATAACAGGACAATGGGAAGACACGCGGCTAGAAGAAATGGACCACAATATGAGCATATTGGAGTCTGGGGAAGTCAAACAGTACCCTGCACAGCATCGCTCTGAGTACCCTGATTTCAGGTCACTCACAGAGGCCAAGAAGATGAGAAAGCCTAAGAGATATAAACAGACAGGAACAGGGGCTGTCTACTTAATGAGATATGTCAGTATTCAGAGGATATGGAACACAGGATTTTAGCACAGAAAGGAAACTTGGAGAGCACTTAACCCAAATTTCTCTCTTTACAGGTGAGAAAATGGACTCTGGCTTGCCTAATTTTTTGCAACTATCTTATGGGAGAGGCATGCTAGGATCCATTATGAATATTTGGAAACAACCTAGATGCCCATCATCAAGAGAGTGGATAAATAAAGTAATAATACCTCAACAACTGTATACAGGGGAACATGATGCATGGATTGGCTTAAGTGTGCCTCTCACAAGCTTCTGAAACTGAAAATGGAACCCCATCCAGACGCCATGACTTGGAAATGTGGAAGAATTAGATTTCCAACTTGTTCCTAAATTTGGGACAGTTGCCTGAAGAATGGAAATGGAAGGTAGAGAGGTAAACAAATGTTCATGACAAAAACCAAGATAGTGTTCCTATCACCTCATCACCCAGCAGAAAAATGCCACTTGTGGGAGAAGTGACCTTGGTATCATTTTCAGAACGAGAGAACTGCTCAGACAACAGTGCTATCCTAATCAAGAGAGCAAACAAAAAGGCAATGCTTTCTTCTTAGCAGCCGATGATTTCCCCCTCTGTTATATTCAGGGAGATTCTGAAAACAAACGTCTTAATGCTAAAAATAATGCTTCCAATTAATTCTCATTGAACACACTTTCGGCTAATTTATACAGACTATTTTATTTAATTCTATCAAAAAATTCAGTCAAAACTATTATTATTATTATTCCATTTTATAGATGTGCAAACTGAGACTCAGAGAGATTAAGTTGTCCAAGGTCACAAAACTAGGAAATGGAAGAATTTCTAATCAAATACAGACAGTTTCTTTGCCCTTGTTGACTGAAAGAAGAACACACAATGTAAAAGTTATAAGTTAAGTTTTATTCAGGAATCTTACTGAGGACTATAGCCCCAGGAGACAACTTCTCAGATATCTCTGAGGAACTGCTCTGAAGATGTAAGGGAGGAGCCAGGATATATATGGATTTTTTCTTGGAAAATAAACATGTAGTTGAACATCAAAAGATTATTGTTAATCACAAAGAACAGATATCTCAAGTTAATGATTTTACTGCTTTTCTATACATGGGAAGATGCAAGAATCAGGAGTCACTGAAATTTTTCCTTAGATATGTATCTTAACTATACATATACATATACATATGTTTGGGCCAGTATATCCAAAGTACAGAATGCTTCCTGTTTTTCTCCATCCTGATTTTCCCTCAGGGTGCACTGTTGGTAGGTGACTGCAGTGGCCAATGGTTTGATCCTCCTGGAACTGGAATGGCAGGCAACATTTTTCTCTTTACACCTTCCTCTAACTTCTATTTGGTTAAAAAAAATTCCATCTTACTCATCACTGTTCTGTAAGACTTTGTTTGTTAGTGTGTCTGTTTGATGCCCAGAACAAACACTGAGGTCATTTCTACCTTTTCTTCCCCAGATGTTTTGGGGTTATGGAAATCTTGCCTCACTCTCTAGGGAGCAGTCGTCTTCTTTGAACTGTAAATGAAGTGCTAGCTCAAGTCAGATTTCACCTACTGTGTTACCCCGAGCCAAAATCTAGGTTTTCTTTTCAGAATAAAAATTCACTCTCAGAATTCTACATGCTGCTTATCTTCCTTTCAGCTTAAGTCAGAAGGACTATATTGATTCTTTATTTGGGTCAGCAGGTGGATTTTCTCACCTTAGTTGTGAGTACCTGAAAATAGTATTAGATAATTCAAAACTTCCTGTCTGGGCTTCCCTGGTGGCGCAGTGGTTGAGAGTCTGCCTGCCGATGCTGGGGATATGGGTTCGTGCCCCGGTCTGGGAAGAACCCACATGCCGCGGAGCGTCTGGGCCTGTGAGCCATGGCCGCTGAGTCTGCGCCTCTGGAGCCTGTGCTCCGCAACGGGAGAGGCCACAGCAGTGAGAGGCCCGTGTACAGCAAAAACAAACAAACAAACAAACAAACAAACAAAAACCTTCCTGTCTCAGAGATGCACCACCTCCCTGTATATATAAATGTCTTGCTCTCAGGGAAAAATCAGAAACATGATTGCTTGTCAAAATTAGAGGATGCTCATATAGGCAGGTGGCATTATGACTGTAGAATGAAATATCTTGAAGAGACCTACAATATTATATAATTCAAAGAATGTCACTCACAGGAAAAAGGGCATATGTCAACTAGGGGATACCAGAATCACTTGTGCATTCTTTTTAAAAATGTTTCACCCCATCCCCCAACAATCTGTTATAATCCCTAGGAGCATATTGTCTCCTGCAACTTTACACTGAAACTCACCTGAAATTCACTGACTAAATGAGCCATCATTACTAAGAAGAATGTGACATAAATTATCAGTGTGTTACTGCAAAGCAGGGAATACTATCTCAGCAAGAGTCTTGGAAAAAAATGGAGCCCATGCATGCCAGACAGAAGAATAGAGAGGACTTAACGTGGGGAATTAGTTTACAGAGGTGTTGGGAGAACTGAAAGCCAAACATGAGAAGGTGAATTAACCAAAGAATTAGCAATGGCATGAAGCTGGTGTCCTACCTGGGGTTGGAGCAAAACAGTGAGGGTCAGAGTCCAGGACTGGAATCACCTGGAGGGGATAGAACCATGAAGAGAAGAACCACAGTGTGGAAGAAACTCCCTGCGATACTCCTTGTCATCCAGTCTCTTGCACGTCTCCTACTGGTTGACTCTATCAGGAAACCAGATTTCAAGGAAGCCTAGAAATGTTAGCTTGCAGGGCACAGTTTCCTACAATACATAACAAGAAACAGGGAATAGAGATAAGAGAAAATAACAAATGATCAGCAGAACTGTTTCAATCCATTCTCCTATTGTATACAGGACAGCATCATCATCTCCAGATAAACAAGACTGCACAACTTTCCTTAATAACAAACTTCATAGTTTCACTCTCATAGCCAGAAATTATTTGTTATTTAAAATTTAATTCATTTTAGTAGTCATTTAATTCATTTTTGGTGGACTTCAACTGATGATTATGTTACAAGCAGAGGCTGTGGCATCATTATATTTTTAAAACTATAAGGATACATTTGCCATACTTTAGTGTCAACCACTGATGGTCAAAAAAGTCAACATTTTATTTCTATTTTTAATTTCTTACATATTTTATTGTCTTACCATAGTAATAATTTTACATTTGGTATAGGGGTTTTGTAAAAACCATCTGAAATCCAAGAATATTTCCCTTGTTTCTTATTTTTTTTTTCCTAAAGTTCATGGAAAGGGAATGTATCTTCCTCTGGCCATTTATACCAAAACTTAAGAATCTTCATTTAATATTTTTAATAAAGTCTTATTAAGCTAGAAGAACAAAGTATGTTATGGCTTTGACAGGGGTTACATTTCTTTAATGGTTTAAATCAATACTTTAAAAACTACAATAATAGCATTTAATATGACTTTCACATAGTGTATTGAATTCCTTGTGCCCTGACTCATGTTTCTCAGCCCATCTTTTCTACCAGCATTTTCTGTGGCAGCTGTCTTCATGTAGGTGGCCTGGGCAGCACTTTACTTCAGCAGCAGGCTCTACACTTCTGGAGCTTCTTCCATACTCAGTGTGGGAACCTAAGGTAATCCTGATCACTCATGGCATGCAAACCTAAATGGGCGAGGAAGGTAATCTCTTGCTGAGTAAGCTTAGACAGATAGGAGGAAGCAGCCAATGGATAAATGTTCTCTTCTTCCAGTCCACAGATAAACCCTTCTTTTTTGGGTTGAGTTTTATTTTATTTATTTATTTGTATACAGCACATTCTTATTAGTTATCTATTTTATGCATATTGGTGTATATATGTCAATCCCAATCTTCCAGTTCATCCCACACTCCCCTACGCCTGCTTTCCCCCACTTGGTGTCCATACATTTGTTCTCCACATCTGTGTCTCTGTTTCTGCCTTGTAAACTGGTTCACCTGTATCATTTTTCTAGACTGCACGTATATGTGTTAATATATGGTATTTGTGTTTCTCTTTCTGACTTAACTTCACTCTGTATGACAGTCTCTAGGTCCATCCACGTCTCTACAAATTACCCAGTTTCATTTCTTTTTATGGCTGAGTAATACTCCATTGTATATATGTACCACAACTTCTTGATTCATTCATCTCTCGATGGGCATTTAGGTTGCTTCCATGATCTGGCTATTGTAAACAGTGCTGCAATGAACATTGGGGTGCATGTGTCTTTTTTGAATTATGGTTTTCTCTGGGTATATGCCCAGTGGTGGGATGGTGGGGTCATATGGTAATTCGATTCTTAGTTTTTTAAGGACCATCCATACTGTTCTCCATAGTGGCTGTATCAATTTACATTCCCACTACAGTGCAAGAGGGTTCCCTATTCTCCACACCCTCTCCAGGATCTGTTATTTGTAGATTTTCTGATGATGCCCATTCTAACTGGTGAGAGGTGATACCTCATTTTAGTTTTGATTTGCATTTCTCTAATAATTAGTGATGTTGAGTAGCTTTTCATGTGTCTCTTGGCCATCTGTATGTCTTTGGAGAAATGTCTATTTAGGTCTTCTGCCCATTTTTTGGTTGGGTTGTTTTTCTTTCTTTAATATTGAGCTGCATGAGCTGTACATATATTTTGAAGATTAATCCTTTGTCCGTTGATTTATTTGCAAATATTTTCTCCCATTCTGAGGGTTGTCTCTTCATCTTGTTTATAGTTTCCTTTGCTGTGCAAAAGCTTTGAAGTTTCATTACGTCCCATTTGTTTATTTTTGGTTTTATTTCCAATACTCTAGGAGGTGGGTCAAAAAGGATCTTGCTGTGATTTATGTCAGAGAGTGTTCTGCCTAAGTTTTCATCTAAGAGTTTTATAGTATCCGGTCTTACATTTAGGCCTTTAATCTATTTTGAGTTTATTTTTGTGTATGGTGTTATGGAGTGTTCTAATTTCATTCTTTTACATGTAGTTGCCCAGTTTTCCCAGCACCACTTATTGAAGAGACTGTCTTTTCTCCATTGTATATCCTTGCCTCCTTTGTCATAGATTTGTTGACCATTGGTGCATGGGTTTATCTCTGGGATTTCTATCCTGTTCCATTGATCTATATTTCTGTTTTTGTGCTAGTACAATATTGTCTTGATTAGTGTAGCTTTGTAGTACAGTCTGAAGTCAGGGAACCTGATTCTTCCAGTTCTGTTTTTTTCCATCAAGATTGCTTTGGCTATTCGGGGTCTTTTGTGTCTGCATACAAATTTTAAGATTTTTTGTTCTAGTTCTGTAAAAAATGCAAGGGACTTAAAAACCATATCTATTACTTTGAAGCCATAATATAGTCAAGGAAATTAATATTTCCTTTATTTTATGGGAAAAGAAACTAATATGCAGAAGGGTTAAGTGATTTGCTCAAATCTTCCTCTATTCAGGCCCATAAAATGCAGTAAAATTTCAATCTGCTTATCTAGAACTTGTTTTTATGCAGCTATAGCCAAACAATCAACCATTTTTCTCTTGCCTTGTGTTAACGATGATGGTATTTTACTAAGTGCAGCTTTCAATGATGGAGTAGAATATCCAAGGCGTTTTGGGAAACTGGAGTGGCACTCTAATTATCCTGGCATGCAGCCATCATCAGTGATCCAATCTTCTATTAGTAAAAGTCATAAGGAGAAAAAAGAGTTGCAAAAAACACTCAGTAGCAGGAATTTCAATCCCAAAGATAGCCTTCAAGATCTTATTGAGCAGGAAACACTACTGGTTAGGTCATCAGTTATTTCAGTCTTATTGATATGAGGTATTTATATTGGAAACTTTCGCTTTTATTTGAAATAATGAGTTTCCTCCCAAGGTCTCTGTGAATCAGACCTTGAGCAAATATTGTTTTTATATGAAGGAGAGGATATGCTGGGAACCTGAGAATATGGCCAAATAGAAAACCAAAAATAGCTGATTATTTGCCATCAGAAATATCTCACCAGGAGAATGTTGATCTACTTAAAAAAAAAAAAGTAACTTAACATGACATCTTTAGTATATAAATTATCCTGGAATAGAACTTTACCCTCTGCCCTCTCCTCTTATCCTCTCCTTACTATTCAGTTGAGCCTCATCTCTCTCCTCCCACCATACTGATCTGTTATTTCCATTTCAGAATTAGCCTATCTTTTGCTTAGAACACCACTATTACATTCTCATTGACTAACAGTTCACAGGATTCCCTATGCTTTGGAATATAAATTATTACAAAGTAATATTGCTCTCCATGGTACCAAATATGTATGTGCATTCTTTAACATCACATGCTGTGTATTGGAGAAATGGAGGTTAAGGTGACTTACACTACAGTAGACCACATTCTTGAATGCAGTGTTGGATACTTATATGAATGTTCTTTCCATTTCCACATATAAATCAAAATGCCAAATAGTAAGTTCTACAGACCTTTTGACTATGTTGATAATATGTTTCCTTTATTTTAAATCCACAGATATTTTTCTTTATGTTCCATGACTTGATAAATTTGCTTTAGGCATCACTTAATTTCTAGAGACTGGAGTGGTTTGCAAGCAGTAGATTTGCTAATTACAGTGGACTTGTGGAAGCTGCTTTTAAAAAATCAATAATTTTTATATATGTGGTTCTGTAACTCAAATATTGACCTGCTCCAAGTTTACCCAAATATAATGTACACCTAATGAAACATACCCTAATACAAGGGTGAGCAAACTACAACTCAAGCACCAAATATGGCCCACTGCCTGTTTTTGTAAATAAAGATTTATTGGAACATAGCCACATCCATGTATTGCCTATGGATGTTATATTTGACTCAAATACAAAGCTGTGCATCATGGTAATATTTAAACTTATTTGTCTTTACCATTGCATAACAAATCCCTGAGGAAGAGAGGAAGGTATCTATAATCATTTCAACTGGCATACTGGATCAGTAATATTATTTTCTTCTAGGTGTTGCTTATAATTCCTTTTGTTTTAAAGCACATGATTCATTAATGATTTGGGATTAAAACCTATATAAATGGGTAGGACATGTTAGCGTAATCAGTGGGTTGCCAATCTTGCCTTCAAGGATTTAAATGAAGGCAAATAAAAACTAGTCTGTCGGGCCTCCCTGGTGGCGCAAGTGGTTGAGAGTCCGCCTGCCGATGCAGGGGATACGGGTTCGTGCCCCGGTCTGGGAGGATCCCATATGCTGCGGAGCGGCTGGGCCCGTGAGCCATGGCCGCTGAGCCTGCGCGTCCGGAGCCTGCGCGTCCGGAGCCTGTGCTCCGCAACGGGGGAGGTCACAACAGTGAGAGGCCCGCATACCGCAAAAAAAAAAAAAAAAAAAAAAAAAACTAGTCTGTCAAAGCAGGGATCAAAAAGTTAATGGAATGTGTCTGTGTGAGCAGATGCAGTGCTGTTAGCATCAACACTGTATTAAGAATCTTGACAATGGACGCTGGTGACCACTGGGTTGCTGGGCCAATTAGCTTTGGGGTAGTTCCAAGGAACAGATAAAAATATAAGGGCTGTGACCTTTATTTGTGAGAATTCAAGTGGAAATCATTTCCGTCTACCTCTCTGTGATCATGCCTTAGAAACAGATTTCACTTACATGAATGTCAAAGTATTTGACCTGATTCTGAATGAGTGTATTTCACAATGCAGGATAGTTTTGTTAGTGGCCACAACTGGCTTCAGAAGAATTCAGAACAGGAGGAGCATTCTTAACTGCCGACCTAGCACTTGTGATTTGGAGTTGGAAAAAAACATAGTGATTATTTATTTCAACCTTCTCATTGTAAAGGTGGGATAATGGCGTCCCATAGAACTTAAGTGATGTGCTTAGCATGACTCAGAGTATTAATGTGAAAGCCAAAATTAGGACCTAGATTATGTCACTTCCTAGTTCATATCCTTTTCTATCCTAACATACTGCACCCAAATTCACTGACTATTGTTCTGACAATCAAATTTTACTTATTTTTATATTTTTAAATAGAAATGACTTGTTTGATATTAAATTAATACTTTAAAATATTATGCAAAGGGTAAATTTTTGTTAGATTATTAAAAACATACCCAAATTTTGTAAGGTTTTGTTTCATATTTGTACAAAGTAATCAATCACGATTACGTTTTCTGTTGAGGGACACTGAGAGGGACCTTTTGCATAAAACTTTCTTCTCATGCTTTTACTAATTTTCACTGTTATCAACTTGTTTCATTTAGTTAAGCATTATCCTCTTCCCCTATATTCTTTTGAATTGCAAATATTCCTGAGAAAGGTAACATACTAAGTCATTGTTTCCTTACTTTGAATATAATTTCCCAGATTAACATTATGATGACATGGAAAGCAAAAGGTTTGGGAGGAAGAAACATTAAATGGAGAAGAAAAATCAATGCATTTTTTACTGTTTGTTAAAATGTTTATTAAAACCTTAAATGGAGAAGAAAAGTTAAAAAAAACACTAGACAAAAGTTGTGGGTTAAAAGGGAACTTAAAAATCTTTTACTAGCCTCATCTGGTGCTTGAAGTATGGTCGTGATAATTCAAATGTGCCAGTGACAGGGAGCTTTCTACTTTCTGACCAAGTTTATGCCATCTATGATAACTGGGACAATCATTTTAGACAGCCAGCCTTTATATTGAACTGCAATTTGTCTCCCAGTAGTTTATTCCATTGATTCCTATTTCCTCATCCACTTGACATGCTTCCCAGGAATACAAGGAATGATCCATCTTTTTCTATAAACTAAATATTTCCCTTTCCTTGTGGAAATATGACACATTCCTCCCATAGTTGTTTCTCTTCTACAGTTGGTCTCTGCTAAAAGGTGGGGCCCAGAAAAAACAACCTCATTATTTTTGCTGGAACAAACTTTTTAGAAAACAGACTCAGGTGTTATGAAAGATGTCAAAGGGAAACAACTTATATTTTATTTTTATTTTTATTTTTTAATCCATAAGAGAGAGAGTTAAAGAAAGCAGTATGGGTTTCAAAGCCTTGTGCTGAAAAGGGGATCTGTGCTATAATGAGGTTTCTGGGTGCTTTTAAAAAATCAAATCAAACAAGTTCTACAACTCTCAGGAGGTGCAGATAGATATAAATTTGCAAAGGTGCCAATTAGGGATCCAGAAAAGGAGATTTTAAATTCTTCCCAGTCGGTAAAAGGTGGAATAGAAATTAGAACCTAAATATATAAATTCTGAAAAATCTGCATAGGTCTCTAAACCTCAGAAGAGTTCTGAGGACTTGCCCTTCAATCTCTTGACTAGGTTGATAATATTAGTGTGTCAATCTATGCACATAGCCCCTTCAGCCCTTTTAACAAAATCTATTCACACCCAGAAAAGAAAAACATTCCAGAGGATGTCACTGATTTTTCTTTTTTATTAGATGTCTTTGACAAGTCCTTTTGCACTACACAGCACGGCAATTCCACTCCATGCTTGAGTACCAGAAGTTCTTAGCATCATGAAAATTAACCTACCTGGGCTTCCCTGGTGGCACAGTGGTTGAGAATCTGCCTGCTAATGCAGGGGACACGGGTTCGAGCCCTGGTCTGGGAAGGATCCCACATGCCGCGGAGCAACTAGGCCCGTGAGCCACAACTACTGAGCCTGCGCATCTGGAGCCTGTGCTCCGCAACAAGAGAGGCCGCGATAGTGAGAGGCCCGCACACTGCGATGAAGAGTGGCCCCCGCTTGCCACAACTAGAGAAAGCCCTCACACAGAAACGAAGACCCAACACAGCAAAAATTTAAAAAAAATAAATTAATAAACTGCTACTCCTAACATCATCTTTAAAAAAAAAAAAATTAATCTACCTTAGAGGAGCTCAAGTCTGCCCCCAAAGGCAGTCAGATGCATGGCAGAATATGTAGGACAGTCTCAATGTGGGCATGCTCTCCCTGAGGTAAACACATGTGTCTGGAATCCAATAAGAAAATGAGATTAAGGTGTCCTCCCCTGCCAACATGCAAATTTATTTTGTAAGCGTACCCACTTGTTCTAGATGGAAATTTTTACCTTATGGTGAATGCTTTGAATAATATCTTTCCAGATACCACTGGCTAAGGGAAGAAAAGAAGCAGGAAATTGAGGCAACAAGAAGAAAGGGAAGACTGAGGCCAACAAAATTAACTTTGTTCACTTGAGAAGTTTGTGGGTAGTAAGAACGGTTGCTACTCACGTCACTGAATACCAAGCCAAAGCCCCAATTTCAATTCATGCAAATCTCTTATTCAGTGTTTACATTAGGTAGTTATTCCAAATGCTCTTTCTCAGCTCTCTCTTTTTCTCCTATTACTCTCCTTCCTGTCAATTTAGTCCATACGCACATCTTAAAATTATCTCTGCTCCATCTTCTCTGGGCCTCTTTCCCATGTGTCTGGAAATGTTCACATCATCCCAGTTTATATGCCTTCTTTTCATTGATGCATCTGAATTCTCTCCTTTGCTAGATAAGGAGATCTTGGAACTTCACTCTTATCCATACCCTGTGGATATCATGTTTGACCCAACATTTTCAAATCTGACCACCTACCATTTTGATAGCCTGTGATTCTTTATCTGTTTTATCTGTTGCCTATGTATGTAGTTGTTAGTTTCTCCAGTTCTCCAGACTGCCTTTCTTGGTAACTGTCTTAGCTCACAGACGCCTGGAGAGAAAAGTTTAGCTCATAACCATTGGAATGTCACAGTTATATGTAAAAAAATGGAGAGAAGAAGCCTGCCTACTTTTAAGTCTTTTATTCATCAACTCCCCAATCACAATCCATTACAGTTCTGCTGAGGGCACTTGAAATTACCATTATAATTACTCTTATAGACTAAAAGTTTGTTTTCAAATGACCTGGTTAAATTGAACATAAATTCCCTGGAAAGAGTAACATTATCCATTAAGACATTAGTTCACTATTTTAGTTTATCAGATTATCTGATTGTCAGGTCACAGAGAGCTGATCCTTGGGAAACAGGACACAGGAAAGGGAGATCTGAATGACATGAAAGGGTGTCAGAAATGTTCAGAGAATTAGATATTGTTTGAGAACTCTCTAGTTCATAGCATTCCACAGTCCTATGCTCACTCAGCAACTCAGTTTTCAGTTAAGGGACAGGAAGGACTGGAAAACGAAAAAAATAATGAAACATTTTCTATCAGGCAAATTGAACCTATAAATGCATATTAAATTCTCTTTTATGAGGATGACTGTAATGAAGAATATCATTTAGTGTTTCTATAGTAGATAACTATTAGATTCTTTCCATAGTATCCCAAAATCTGTTTTCTCAGCTTCAGAGCATTTGATTCAAAAATGAAAGATGTGAACAATGGAGAAAGTGGAATACTCATCATATTAAATGGTCACTCCAGGATCCAGGGAACATTAGAAAATTAGTCCATCCAACCACTTTGAGCTTCCTCCTCCTCAGAAGACAATTTTCTTGCAGATCCACACTAGAAGAGCAGTGAAAAAAAGCAAACTTAGAAACAACAGGATGAAAAGATCTCATGTGTATTCATGAACTTTAGTGATACTTCTATTTCCAAGAAGGAAGGAAGGGCAGACAATTAGTTACTATTATGCAATTTCCTGGTGCTCTTTTATTATGCTAATAAATATATCCCCTCTGATAAACTAGATAGTGTATTATAGCCTGTTATGAAAGCCCTTAAATATGGATTTCCTTTTGCTCAGGGAACCAGATCGCACATTTATTGTTCCTGTTCCTTTGAGCAAAAATGTGAATTTATATTAGAAGAGAATTCCAAAGGCAAGTTTACTTTCCACTAGGACTTTCTAATTTAACACACACACACACACACACACACACACACACACACCCCTATAGGGGCCTTACTTTGTGTCAAAATTTATGGTCCAAGATGATCTATGTATGTTACATCAACATACTCCCACAATAACTTATAAGGTCAAAAATATCATTCCATTATCTAGATTAGCTATATAAAGATATAAGCTATATTCTGATGTTCAAGATACTCAACTTTTTTTGGTCATTTATTATTATTTTTTACATCTTTATTGGAGTACAATTGCTTTTCAGTGTTGTGTTAGTTTCTGTACAACAAAGTGAATCAGCTACATGTATACATATATCCCCATATCCCCTCCCTCTTGAGCCTCCCTCCCACCCTCGCTATCCCACTCCTCTAGGTCGTCACAAAGCATCGAGCTGATCTCCCTGTGCTATGCAGCAGCTTCCCACTAGCCATCCATTTTACATCTGGTAGTGTATATATGTCAATGCTACTCTCTCACTTTGTCCCAGCTTCCCCTTCCCCTGCCCCCGTGTCCTCAAGACCATTCTCTACATCTGTGTCTTTATTCCTGTGCTGTCACTAGGTTCATCAGTACTATTTTTTTTAGATTCCATATATATGAGTTAGCGTACAGTATTTGTTTTTCTCTTTCCTACTTACTTCACTCTGTATGACAGACTCTAGGTCCATCCACCTCATTACAAATAACTCACTTTCGTTCCTTTCTATGGCTGAGTAATATTCCATTGTATATATGTGCCACATCTTCTTTATCCATCCATCCATCGATGGACATTTAGGTTGCTTCCATGTCCTGGCTATTGTAGATAGTGCTGCAGTGAACATTGTGGTACATGTATCTTTTTTGAATTATGGTTTTCTCAGGGTATATGCCCATTAGTGGGATTGCTGGGTCATACGGTAGTTCTATTTTTAGTTTTTTAAGGAACCTCCATACTGTTCTCCATAGTGGCTGTATCAACACTCAACTTTTTAAAACCACAGTATACTTTTAAAATATGTTTTAATTTGAAGAACATAAAGAATAATAACCTTCCCACAGAGTTTTAGCTTGCTTTAAAACTTCCCAAGCTCTTTGATGTCCACTACCTCATTAAATCTTATGACAACTGTTTGAAGGAGAAAATCTAAGTAACATTATACCTACTTTGCATATGAGCAAATTAAGAGGTTCAATGACTTACTAAGGTTATAGAGTCAAGTAGGAGATCTAGAACTAAAAACACTCCTGACAGTCTGTGACAAAAAGGTACAGGAAAGTCACTTTATAGTAGATATTTATTACAGTTTACACATGTATATATCATGTATTTATTTCCTTTTCTTTTTTGCTTATGATAATCCATGTTTGCTGTAGAAAATATAATGATACAGAGGAATGTAATTAAAAAAAAGATTCTACCACTCAAAGGCAATTATTATTATCCTTTTGGAGGTAATTATTCCAGATGTCTAAAATATAATATAATATAATATAATATAATATAATATGATATATAATTCAGTGTAATGTAATATAAATAGTAAAATATGTATAAATGTTATGTTTGATATGTTAAAATATAATACAGCTTATTTTTATATTATTAATACTATACAATATAAATAACACATTATAATATAATATGCTGTTATATAGACCTGCATTTGGACCTTGATCTTATCCCTTAACAGCTAGATGGAAAAATGATTTTCTCCCCAAATTTTACTTTATTCATCTGTAAATGAAAATAATATTAATACCTACATTATTTGAGGTTTGACTTAATAGTTATAATATATGTAAACCCCTTAGCACAGTACCTAACTCTGAGTAGGTATTTAATAAATGTTTGTGGTTGTTATTCTTTGTATTATTATTATTCACATGCATCACATGCATATATGCTATATAAATATATCCAAGACATTTTTATAAACATAAACATATTTTATAAACATATTTTTTTCATGCTCAGAAATTTGCTGAATTGTTTATTTTCACTCAATAATACACAATGGATATTTTTCTACATCAATGGGTTTTCATAACTATCTTTTTAATGGCTTTTTACTCTCTAATGTATGGATGTACCATATATTATTTAATACCTTCTGTATTGATAGACATTCAACTTGATTCTAATTATAAATTGTTATAAATAATTCTAAATAAACACCTTCATGCATATCTGTCTCTACATGTTCAGCTGTTTTATGAAAATAAAATTTTATTAGTGGTGTTAATTTGTCAAAAAGAAGCAATGGCAAAGGAGGTGGTTTATCTACAAAATGGTGTATTTCCAAATTAGTCAAATTGTAGAGGAAAAGAACAATTGATTCAATGGTATATTAGGCATATCAGTTGAGACAATTTACTTGCAAGAAATAGAAAATGTTAATGTTAACTCACCTAGGGTAAACAGTAAAGGGATTTATCATCTCATAATTGGCATTATCAAGACTTCAAGTCTCTTCCACAGTGATATTGTCATAACTCACTTCTTTCTTTTCCCTCATGTCTTTAAGATGGCAACAGCCATTCTGATGATCACATCCAGACACTACTAGTCTAATACAAGAAGAGATCTCCTTTTGTATCTTCTTTTACCAAGAAACAGATGGATAGCCAGCCAGCTAGCTAGATATAGTGAGACAAAGGGAAGGCCATGTGAGATATATAGAGAGAATATGAGAATGAAAAAGGTTGTAGGAGCTTGAAAGAAGAGACAGCTAACCACTTCTCAGGCAGTAAACCTTCCTATAATTACTACATACAATGAGGAAGTAGACAGTCTATAGTAAAGGCCAAATATATGTGAATGAGCCCACTATAAGTAAACATGCATGAAGGGACAGCCTAGAAGAGTAATTAAGTATATTTTTCCCCTTGGAGTGGAAGTGTTGGAAAGGAGGTAGGCAGAAATAGATTCCTGTTGTGGTTACCTTATTATCTTCTGGATATTCCTCTATTTTAAAAATTTTAACTGAGGTAGAAGAACACAGAAGTGACCTGGAAGATAAAATAGTGGAAATAACTACCACAGAGCAGAATAAAGAAAAAAGATTGAGAAGAATTGAGGACAGTCTCAGAGACCTCTGGGACAACATTAAACAGCAACATTTGAATTATAGGGGTCCCAGATGAAGAAGAGAAAAAGAAAGGGACTGAGAAAATGTTTGAGGAGATTATAGTTGAAAACTTCCCTAATATGGGAAAAAAATAGTCAATCAAGTCCAGGAAGCACAGAGAGTCCCATACAGGATAAATACAAGGAGAAACATGCCAAGACACACATTAATCAAACTATCAAAAATTAAATACAAAGAAAAAATATTAAAAGCAGCAAGGGAAAAACAACAAATAACATACAAGGGAATCCCCATAAGGTTAACAGCTGATTTTTCAGCAGAAACTCTGCAAGCCAGAAGGGAGTGGCAGGACACATTTAAAGTGTTGAAAGGGAAAAACCTACAACCAAGATTACTCTAGCCAGCAAGGATCTCATTCAGATTTGACAGAGAAATTAAAACCTTTTCAGATAAGCAAAAGGTAAGAGACTTCAGCACCACCAAGCCAGCCTTACAACAAATGCTAAAGGAACATCTCTAGGCAGGAAACACAAGAGAAGGAAAAGACCTACAATAACAAACCCGAAACAATTAAGAAAATGGTAATAGGAGCATACATATAGATAATTACCTTAAATGTAACTGGATTAAATGCTCCAACTAAAAGACATAGACTAGCTGAATGGATACAAAAACAAGACCCGCATACATGCTGTCTACAAGAGACCCGCTTCAGACCTAGGGACACACACAGACTGAAAGTGAGGAGATGGAAAAAAAAATATTCCATGCAAATGGAAATCAAAACAAAGCTGGAGTAGCAATTCTCATATCAGACAAAATAGACCTTAAAATAAAGACTATTATAAGAGACAAAGAAGGACACTACATAATGATCAAGGGATCAATCCAAGAAGAAGATCTAACAATTGTAAATATTTATGCACCCAACATAGGAGCACCTCAATACATAAGGCAAATGCTAAGAGGCATAAAAGGGGAAATCAACAGTAACATAATAATAGTAGGGGACTTTAACACCTCACTTTCACCAATGGACAGATCATTTAATATGAAAATAAATAAGGAAACACAGGCTTTAAATGATACATTAAACAACATGGACTTAATTGATATTTATAGAACATTCCATCCAAAAACAACAGAATACCCTTTCTTCTCAAGTGCTCATGGAACATTCTCCAGAATAGATCTTTGGTCACAAATCAAGCCTTGGTAAATTTAAGAAAACTGAAATTGTATCAAGTATCTTTTCCAACCACAACGCTATGAGACTAGATATCAAACAAATTGTAAAAAATACAAACACACAGGGCTTCCCTGGTGGCGCAGTGGTTGGGAGTCCGCCTGCTGATGCAGGGGACACGGGTTCGTGCCCCGGTCCAGGAGGATCCCGCGTGCCGCGGAGCAGTTGGGCCGGTGAGCCATGGCCGCTGAGCCTGCGCATCCGGAGCCTGTGCTCCGCAACGGGAGAGACCACAACAGTGAGAGGCCCGCGTATGGCAAAAAAAGAAAACAAAACAAAAAAAAACAAACACACGGAGGCTAAACAATATGCTGCTAAATAACCCAGAGGTCACTGAAGAAATCAAAGAGGAAATCAAAAAATACCTAGAAACAAATGACAATGAAAACACAATGGCCCCAAACCTATGGGATGCAGCAAAAGCAGTTCTAAGAGGGAAGTTTATAGCAATACAATCATATTTCAAGAAAAAAGAAACATCTCAAATAAACAAACTAACCTTACACCTAAAACAATTAGAAGAAGAACAAAAAATCCCCAAAGTTAGCAGAAGGAAAGGAATCATATTGATCAGATCAGAAATAAATGAAAAAGAAATGAAGGAAATTATAGCAAAGATCAATAAAACTAAAACCTGGTTCTTTGGGAAGATAAACAAAATTGAACCACCAAGTGGCTTCTAATATTTTGAAATCCTAACATTCCTATCATTGGGAAGCTAGGTCTATAGCCATATCACCTGCTTTAATGTTTGCTTGCAGAGACAGTCACTACTGAGCTCTTAAAAAATGCCAGTGCATTTTTATTTTTATTTTATTTATTTTATTTTATTTTTTTGCGGTATGCGGGCCTCTTACCATTGTGGCCTCTCCCCTTGCGGAGCACAGGCTCCGGACGTGCAGGCTCAGTGGCCATGGCTCACAGGCCTAGCTTCTCCGCGGCATGTGGGATCTTCCCGGACCGGGGCACGAACCCGTGTCCCCTGCATTGGCAGGCAGACTCTCAACCACTGCGCCACCAAGGAAGCCTGCCAGTGCATTTTTAAACTCAGAGTATTCCTTATTGCTTTGGTAAATGCAGCACTATCGTGATCCTATCTCAAAACAGTTGCCTAATGAGATTTTTGGCCATTATGTAGTATATTCATACTATCATGTGCAATTCTTTGAGAATTTTGATTCCCTCTCCGTTGTTTGTAACAGTTTTTCCCATATTTCTGTTTCATTTAATGTGAGTCATTGACTTTTCTGAATGTGGAAGAAGTGACATAGCAGTGTATTTATTAGTATTATCTCTCAGGGTCCTTTCCAGGATGTTAAATGCTATATCTCAGGAGACTGCTCCTGTATTGATATAATCTTCCATATTTAAATTTCTGTTCCTTTACCTTTATTCAGCATACTGAGGATCCAGTCCCATATGTACTTTACCATTTCCTCCTAGTACATGATAGCTGGCTCCTGGAATCCTTCAGCACGTAACAACCTATCCCTTCAAAGGTTCAGTATTTCCCTGATGACCTGTGACCTGACCTTAGTTATTAGTCATTAAAAACTTAGTTATTAGTCTGGTGCCAGAAGGAGGGGTGACAGTTGATCTTAAGCGGTAGGAAGAAGATACATATATTCTTGTCAGACAAATAACAGCCTCTGTATTATTTTTAAACAAGTGGAGGAAACTCTAGCCTTTCACAAGGAGGATGAACTACTTCCATAGCCCCAGAGGTTCGAAAGAATCTGAGGATTAATGAGTTTCAGGTGCATGATCTCAGCTATCTCCATGAAAAGCCATAGGTCCTTTGAAATCCAGGACCCAACCTTAGCATAACAGACATGTCAGGGTTGAGAATTCAATCTTTTCTGGAGCTCTGCTACACTTACAATTAAGTTCTGGAACTAATCCTCAACCTTTTTTTTTTTTTTTTTTTTTTTTCTATCTCCTGCTATAGAAGAGAGAATCTTTTAAAAAGCTGCAATGAGTCCTTCTGGCTTTACCACTTAGCCTTGTATTGGTGATCAATTACCCCAGGCCTTTCAGTGTTTCTGTTCTTGTTTTGTTTTTAAGGCAATAAGGATTCCATAGTATGCCTACTTATTAATTTCCTCAAACTTTTTATTGGTGCATTTTGACCCTCTAGTATCCCATCCTAGTTTACTACTAGTGATCTTGCTAATATTGCATCGCAAATGTATGCTAAGGGCAATCAGTGCTCCATCTAATCAGTGATGGCATCCTCACTGCCAGCCAGTTAGTGACCCAGAACCTATATCCCATTTCAGAGGCTGCTTCCTAAGACCATTTCCGGTACTAAATATCATGAATTTAGCTCTCTGGAAAACAGACTTTGATATTTGTGTGCAGGGTGTTTACTGGGGCATGATCTCAGTAATAACATCTGTCAGGGATGCAGAATGCAGAACTGAGTAGAAGGAGTAGCTGAACTGAGATGTAGATGTAAAAGTGGCCTCAACTGACCCCTTGGATACTACTGGGGTTAGGAAGGCTCTTGAGAGTTTTTCTGAATAAAGTCAAGGAACCAGGCAACAGTCCCTGTACCTCAGCCAGTTATACCATGCATAAATTTTGAGAGAAGTGTAACCTTGATTGAGGCAGTTTTCTTCCAATGTGGGCTATTCCTGGAGAGGGACTCAGCCGTGAACTACTAGCAGCTAACATTCTGGGCAAGTTGGAGAAATGAGCACCTTGGTCCTAAAGATTAACGTAGGTGCCCTACAATAATGTCAACAACATTTTTTGATGATAGTAGCAAGAAAATAAAGAAAATGATAAGGAGAAAGTTCACTGATTTCTGAATAAAGAAAGACGTTTAAGAATCATTAGTTCTGTCCTTCAGAAAGGAACAAGAGTGTGCTAAACCTTCTTCCTCATTCTGTTAATTGGATGCACAGTACAAAGTGTGACTGTGGCAGAGAGGAAAGTGAGATCTTAAACAGTAGTTTGAGGTAAACAGTGTTACCAAGATATTTTAGGCTTCAGTTCAAGAAAGAAGGTAAGGGAAAAATGACTGACTATATGGTGGAGTTTCTTCTCGATAGAACAAGTGTTAAGTTTGTCACAGATATGTGTTATGAGAGAAAGCAGCATGGGTGAATTTACTTACAGTTAGAGTTGATCAATATTTTGAATAATACAGTATAGTTTATCGAATACATTTTATAAAACAGGAAGTATACCCTTGGAATTTGGAAAATAAAACTCTGGTCAACATACGTTATTTAATCATGGTCACATAGCAAGTTAAAAACTAATATGAGGATTAGTAACTTCATTCTGTTGGATTAAAAATATACATATATATGTGTATGTATAAATGTGTAAATATATATATTTGTATTACACTCCTTAGCACAGAATGAAATATCTTGAAGTTTGGGCCTAAGGTAGTAATTATGAAAAACAAAGATAAAGGAGGCTTGAGGTTGAATCTCAGACCAGAGGTTCATGTCAAAATGAGTCATGGAATGGACAGGGTTGAGCAGATTGAGTTTGTTTAATTTAATGGCCCCAGTGTTCCAAATGTGGCTGCAAATGGTGAGAGGCTATAGGGGTATGAAATTGTTAACTTGAAGCTCTATAGAAAAACCGCTGAAAGATTTCTGAAATTAGAGATTTTTTTTTCAAGCTTAGTCTTTCTTCACAAAAATTTTGACCAATATTTCTGTTTATGAGCTGACATAAATTTAAACAGAAAACTTTACAATTTTCTTTGTGATTGCACATCAGCAATTTCAAGACTGTTTTTCTTAGGAATTCAGTTGGTAATTACTAAAACTCCAAAGCTAATTATGTTGTTACACTAGTGGGACTGTAGCTATGGATGAGAAGTCTTTTCCATTAACAGGCTCAACTTGTAGGCACTAGTAATCCTACTTTCACCCTAAACCCTTCCTATCCTTCTTCCTACCCCTTGAGGGTGGAGGGAAGCAATCATTCAATGATATTTCCCTTTGGAGAGGGAGATTTTGCTTAAAAAATTGTTTAGTCAGAACAGAAAATAATTTCTTTTTTTTAAGGAGCAAGCAATCAAGCCATATCCATGTAATCTGAGAGATTCTGAAAACACAAAGATGTTCTATTTTAAAATGGCAACCTGGCTTCTAAGAGGACTGAGACTTCTTTAACAAGGCAGAACGGCATAGATTATAAATAGTTATATTAAATAAATAATCATAGATCACATTGTTGTGAAGAGCTAACATCTAGCCCTCACATGAGTAGGATGCTGTTTCTATAAGCTGTTTAGTGTGTAGTGAGGTGTGAGGCTTCAAATATACAAGAATATAAATATACTTGGACAGGCAGTGTATCTAAAGCATCCCACACTGAAGCAAAGGCAGGTGTGTATTTTAACAATACCACATTTAGGTAAACAAAACAGCAAATTTGTTTAAATAGAATGTCACAAATTGAAATAAATAAGCATTTATTTGAATGAGTTATTAAGCTATTTTTTTTAAGTTGCTCTCTTCTGAGACATGAAGGAAAAATTAAACACATCCAAGGCAACAAAGAATGTAACAAAGAATGTAAATGGCCAAATGTCAAGACATGCCAAAATAAAGCTTGTATGTTTAGAGAAATAGGACACAATCATACCTCTTGGAAAATGGAAACAAGTTCTAATCTTGCCTACAGGGCACACTTGCTTTGTCATCTTGAGCAAGGTTACTGATATTGCACTGTATCTTAGTTTTCCCATTTAAAATAGGGCAAAATATGCTATCATGCTGGTGATGGAGAAAAGATACACCTTTTGTCTTAGTTAGAATATTTGCAGTCCAATACTAAAGAAGAAAATATTTAATTTACAAAATTTCTAAATATCTCTTAATAGCATAGTCCTTAAAAGTGAAATTTTACAGCAAAATGGTCCTTAGGTATAATTAATTGAAACATGTTGGTAACCAGAAACCCTGAATTCTTTGCTTGCACGGACTTTGGACAGATGTTGGTTTCATTCTTGCATACACTATGTACCAAGCTGCTTGACTTTGCATAAAATATTTTAGTTCCTAATACTTCAACTCTTAACCACTCAATTTCAGTAGCTTTACCTATAAATTAAAGATAATCACACCAATCTCATAGAGTTGTGAAGAATGAAACAGCATAAGCAAAATACCTACCACAAGCAGAGTGTACGTAATACACCTTCCTTAATTTCCACATACAATTCGACAGGAAAACTAAATATTATAATGGTTCAAACATTTTCTTAAAATTGAAGGTAAACTGTAATCTTCATTACCCTAGATTTTAAAATCTTTCTTTCCTAACCACCATCCCTAAACAACAAACAGCAACAAGAAGTAATCTGCATTAATATTGGCTATTTCTGAATGGGAACTTACTTTTCTGTTGTGAAATAGAAGACAGTTATCTCAGGTAGTCTTTGTTGATACTATCATGCAAATTAATTATTTTAATGAGAAAGTAACTTATCAATTCACATAGTAAGCCCTTAATAAAAGCATGTTGATTACCTGATTAAGTCCACCAAGCAAAATACCTGCTTGGCTGGATTCCAAGCATATTTATATGTTGTAAAAAAAATCAGAATTTGAGATATATTTATTAGCATGGTGGCACTTGAATTTACATCAATTATATGTCTTATTGAGAAGGTACTGATAATTAGAGTTGTTTTATGACCCAGTAAAATTTTGGAAAGAGATTAAACTATTATATGAAAAAGAAAATAATGATCAAAGGTCAGAGTTTTAGGTGCTGAATCAATGCGATAGACTAGTTCTTAAGCAGTTATCCTAATTTATTCACACTTATTGTACTGAAAATATATTGAATGAATACTCTTAGAACATCAATGTAGTACTTCAATGGACAACATCCTTAATGTGACCCTGAAGCTACAAATGGTGAGAAACCTTCAAATAACCCATGGCTTTATTATTTAAACTTTATGAAACTCAATGAATTATAAAAATATAGCTAATGGATTTCTTTTCGTTAGAACTATGTATATGACACCATTTTCTAAATTATAGTTCTCTATTACTCTGAAGATTTAGCTCTGAGTGTTATTTTACAATGACGAGTTGCTTTCCATGAACTCCTATGCAAATTAGGAAAAATGGCTAAGACAAATTTATTGTCTACGAGTTTGTATTCATTGACTTTTTTTTTCTTTTGACACCAGGTTTAATTTCAACATAGAGTTATAGAAAATAGTCATATAAATAGAACAACAAAGAGAATTACAATTTGTGGAATATCAACAATGACTAAAAAGTCTTTTTTAGGCTTTAAGGTAAGATGCATTCTCCTTCCTATTGATTTTTTAATATGTGTGTAAAACAGGAAATAAAGAAACAAAATTGCTGAATTGTGGAGAGATCTGATAATTTTGGAATTTAGGATAGCCAATGAATGACTGGTTACATATATGAGGGATTTTCATTATATAAGCAGTGAATGTGGGCTCTGTCCCTGCTGAATTGATAACTTCTATTGATCTGTATTCAAGTATACTGACCCTATATTCTGCCATCTTAAATCTGCTGTTGAGCCATGCATGTAATGAAATATTCATTTCAGTTATTTTAGTTTTTAGCTCTAGAACGTCAATTTGTTTCTTAGTTTCCATTTCTCTGTTGAGATTGCATGTCTGTTTACTCATTATTTGCATATTTTTCTTTAATTGTTTGAACATATTTATAACATCTGCTTGGAAGATTGGGCAGATTTTTGTTTTTGTTTTGTTTTTGGCTGTGTTGGGTCTTCATTGTTGCATGTGGGCTTTCTCTAGTTGTGGCGAGTGGAGGCAGGGCTGTTGTTCTTACAGTGTGCAGGCTTCTCATTGTGGTGGCTTCTCTTGTTGTGGAGCATGGGCCCTAGTTGCAGTAGTTGCAGCATGCAGGCTTCAGTAGTTGCAGTGCATGGACTCAGTAGTTGTGGTTCGTGGGCTCTAGAGCGTAGGCTCAGTAGTTGTGGTACATGCGCTTAGTTACTCCGTGTCATGTGGGATGTTCCTGGACCAGGGATCGAACCTGTGTTCCCTGCATTGGCAGGCAGATTTTTAACCACTGCATCACCAGGGAAGTCCAAGCTTTGGCTACTTTACTCAACATTGTGCCCACTTGAAATGTTTCTATTGACTACATTTTTTTCCTGAGTATGCATCATAGTTCTAGATTTCTTTGCCTGTCTAGTAATTTTTGGTAAATCCTAGACATTGTGGATATTATCCTGCAGTGTCTCTGTATTCTCTTTTGTTCTTCCAAGGGTTATTGGCTTTATTTTTTATAGTAGGTAATAAAATTAGTTGGATTTAATCTTTAAAAACTGTGTCCCCCTTTGTTATACAGCAGAAACTAACACAACATTGTAAATCAATTATACTCCAATAAAGATGTTAAAAGAAACAAAACCAAACTGTGTCCTCCGTGATGTGAAGATGGTGATGTCTCTGGTCAAATCTGTGTGTGTGTGTGTATGTGTGTGTGTGTGAGTGTCTGTCTCTTTAGGGATCTCCTTGATACCTGTATAATTCCACAATCAGCCAATAATTAGAAAGAAGTTATTCTCAGACATCTCAAACCAGTAAGACTTCCATTCTCTCCTGATTAGGCTATGTTTCACTTAAGAAATTAATTAAAAAGCACAATAAATCCTAAACTCTCCCAAAGCTGGGAGAGGTCTCCTACATTTGAACATAATTTTGAAGTTAGACAGTAGTGAACAAGAGTGTTTATTGTTCCAACATTTCTATGACTCTCTTGTTTCCTCAATCTTAGTACATTTTTAGCTTTTTTGCCAGATACTCCTTTTTTTTAAAACTTTTTATTATATATTGGAGTAATGTTGATTAACAATGTTGTGTTAGTTTCAGGTGTACAGCAAAGTGATTCAGTTATACATATACATCTATCTATTCTTCAAATTCTTTTCCCATTTAGGTTGTTACATAATATTGAGCAGAGTTCTCTGTGCTATACAGTAGGTCCTTGTTGGTTATCCATTTTAAATATGGCAGTGTGTACATGTCAATTCCAAACTCCCTAACTATCTTTCCCCCACACCCTTCCCCCTGAGTAACCATAAGTTTGCTCTCTAAGTCTTTGAGTCTGTTTCTGTTTTGTAAATAAGTTCATTTGTATCAATTTTTTTTTTAGATTTCACATATGTGATATCATACTCTATTTCTCTTTCTCTGACTTATTTCACTCAGTATGACAATCTCTAGGTCCATCTGTGTTGCTGCAAATGGCATTATTTCGTTCTTTTTATGGCTGAGTAATATTCCATTGTGTGTGTGTGTGTATATATATGTCACATCTTCTTTATCCATTCCTCTGTCAATGGACATTTAGGTTGCTTCCATGTCTTGGCTCTTGTAAACAGTGCTGCAATGAACACTGGGGTGCATGTATCCTTTCAGACCATGTTTTTCTCTGGATATATGCCCAGGAGTGGGATTCTTACCTGAGTCCACTACCTTTTGCAAGTGAAGCTGGAGGTT